>NC_073380.1:108974283-109146783 GCF_028641065.1 Leucoraja erinaceus | reverse complement strand
AATGATGTTGTTTCACTTACAAGCTGAAATATGTTCATCAATCAAAACTTTAAAAACGTTTTTTGTTTGGCATTCCCTTTAGCTCTACATACATCAGCAGACAGTGTTTAAACATATCCAAATTAAACTTGTTTAAACCCCACCAAAATTCTACTTATTAGTTGAGGTCAACCCCTCAGTGAATGCCAGGTGTTGTTGTTAAGGCAAATCTATACCTAGCATACAAATCGCATTGTAAGCTGGTAGCTATTGTGTACATTTTATTAAGACTAAAATTATAATGAATAATCTCTGTACTTACTAACATGTTAGCATTTTTTCTGTGAATTCACAGTACGTTTTCAACATATCTGTATTTAGATGCTCAGAATCTCTTGCCCAGAGTAGGGGAATCGAAGGCCAGAGGACATAGGTTCAAGGTGAAGGGGAAAAGATTTAATACGAATCTGAGGGGTAACTTTTTCACACAAAGGGTGATGGGTGTATGGAACAAGCTGCCAGAGGTGGTAGTTGAGGCTGGGATTATCCCAACGTTTAAGAAACAGTTAGACAAGTACATGGATAGGACAAGTTTGGAGGGATATGGACCATGCGCAGGCAGGTTGGACCAGTGTAACTTGTCGGTGTGGGCAAGTTGGGCCGAAGGGCCTGTTTCCACACTGTATCACTCTATGACTCTATCCATGGGACTGTAAATAGAAGTGTAGTGAGAATTTGTGGAAAATTGGAAGCATTGTCATTGCCAATTGACCAATCTTTGCCATCACCTCCCCATCTACCAGTTTCTAATAACTGTAAGCATATTTTGTTGGGGAATGGGTTAAATATAATTATTGGAGTACTTACACACATTTGTGAAAAACCTATTCATATGTAAAGCTCCATAAGGCTGTCTAACAATGCTATAACTGAACTCTAGTTTTAAAAGTTGAGTTTTGCCATTGCCATTTCCTCTCTCGACCTATAAATAGTTGAATAAATAAGAAAACTGAAGCAATAGTAATTCGTAAGAGAGTATTAACCACTTACAAAAGTATGTTTCCCTCACCACACAGAGAAAGAGAGAGAGAGAGAGCATCTCAGGCAAACAGATGCATATTTCACATCAAGTTCTTTAAGCTTCTGAGGCCTGGCTACAACTGGGTCAAATGATAAGATGAGCACAACTGAAAAACGGAGACCAGCTTTGATAAAAACTGATTGATTGATGTCTGGCTTGCCACCATCAGAAGCAGTTGTCAGTTGGTTTGGAATCAGATGATTTTGCTTTTGTGATAGAGTGGGGCCTGGTAGGCAAACGTGAAGGACAAAAAGGTCACTATCTGCTCAGTGTCAGGCAGCTCTGGGCTGGCACTGCTTGGTGTTTCTCTTCTTTTTTACTCCTAACACCTTCCCTTTTTGTGGTCAAGTGCAAGAAGCAGCTGCCACTAGTTTTAAAAAAAAATGTATTGAGAATACTGTCACGTGTTACAATCTTTGGAATGGCAGGATAATCAAAGGCTGTGCTATTTCTATCTGTGCTAGTTATGCAGCCTCCCCTCTTTCTCCATTCTCAGAATTTGCCATTTGGGAGGTTAGAGCATCAAAGATTGATGGAATAAAGTTCCAAACGTAGGGTGAGCTCAGTGGGTGAAGAATTAATGAAGTTATTGTCATTCTGCAATGTTAAGTCACTCACACACCCGCCGATAAGAACTAGGTTACATTAGTCAGAACTGTAGGTGTAACTCTGAGGCTGCCAACGCGTATCTGTTTTCAGCTCATTATCTTTCTTTTTCTTTTTATATAAAAAAAGAGCTGGATTTTTTCCAGCAGCTTTTTTTGATATCCATTTAGATTGTGCCTTCATTAAAAAAAAACTGACAATGAAGTGACTTCAATTAAGAAATATGTGCCTGGCCTCTGGCAGCACATCCTGTTGTTCTGGCTGTGCTGAGGAGAATTCATTTGTTTCTTAATTAAGAAAAACACCAATAGCGTAAAAAATCTGTTTATGGTACCTGAATCATAATTAGTCTAAAAAATGTAGTAACATTCCGATAGCTGCAGAAGTGAACCCTTGCAGATAAAAATGAACTAACTACCCTTGCATTAATCGACACTGAAAAAAAGTGTGCTGTCATTATGGTTAAAACAATATGCAAACTATCTCCAAAGGAATCAAATTGCTGGAATGTTTTCATTTGCATGTATTAACCATTAACATAATGAGGAGAAGTGACACTAGACCTGGATTGCGTGTCTGTTCGGATTGATAACTCCCTGCATCTGCAAATAGTCTAAGAAAATTATGCTACCAGTCAAATCAGCATTGAACTGTGGAGCGCCTTTTTATCTGGAGCCCTGAACAAACCTGCCACTGCTTAAATGCAAGCCATCATTCTCTGACAGCTATCCCTAAGCAGGATGCCTCTGAGTCATTGTTTTAAGTTGCAAAGAAAATTATGATAATTTCAGTGCAGCAGAAATCTAAATAAAAGTTCCAATGAGAAAACGAAGAGGAATTTAGGAAATTGGTTTTTTTTTAAGAGTAAGTCTTTTGAAGAAGTTTTTTTTTGCAATGCAGGGATAATTGTTTGATTTTGATGAAGGGCAATGAAGCAGTGGATAATTTATGCTAATGATTATTAACAAAACTGATTTTAACGAGCCCATGTTATAAATAAATAAAACCCACAATTTCACTGCATCACTTGCATTTGTTACTTGCAATTGCAGATCAATTTTTATGTTAGCATGTTAACGGCAGCAACTGCATTTACACAAAGAATATGAATTTCATTTTGTTGTCATTGATATGTCACAATGCAAGATTACCAGGTCACTGTTTGACAAGTTTCAAGTTAATTCGTGAAAAATCTTGGACTACTTTTCATAATCAAAGAGTAAACAAAAAGCTAAAGACCTTTACTTGTTTCAAATCTTTTCCTCACAAATGCATTTGTATTAGTCATTAGGTGAGCATTTATTAAGAGTAACCAGTTTCTGTCTTCATGCCAAAATGCTTTCATTGGAGCAGAAAGTTACAAAACACAAAGCTTCTCTAGTATTTAATAGCAGTTGTCATACAGGCAGATGTACTCATCCAAATAACCATCTCTCAGCCACATTTTATGCAATAAAGGTACTTTGCTCCTCGGATTACCTCTGCCCTAGTCATACATCGTAAAGTAAAAGAATGTTCAACTTTAATTTTTTATAAACATTAACATTCTGATACTGAGAAATAAATATATCACAGTATTTCTTTATATAAGTATAAGACATAGAAACATTGCAAATAGGTGCAGGAGGAGGCCATTCGGCCCTTCGAGCCATTCATTGTGATCATGGCTGATCGTCCCCTATCAATAACCCGTGCCTGCCTTCTCCCCATATCCCTTGACTCCACTTGCCCCTAGAGCTCCATCTATCTCTCTCTTAAATCCATCCAGTGATTTGGCCTCCACTGCCCTCTGTGGCAGGGAATTCCATAAATTCACAACTCTGGGTGAAAAGTTTTTTTCTCACCTCAGTCTTAAATGACCTCCCCTTTATTCTAAGACTGTGGCCCCTGGTTCTGGGCTCGCCCAACATTGCAAACATTTTTCCTGCGTCTAGCTTGTCCAGTCCTTTTTATAATTTTATATGTTTCTATAAGATCCCCCTCATCCTTCTAAACTCCAGTGAATACCAGTCTAGTCTTTTCAATCTTTCCTCGTATAAATATGTAAAATATTTATAAACTACAGAGTGTACAAGCCCAGCTGATCCATTATTTCAGCATATGGCAGTCCCGCCATCCTGGGAATTAACCTTGTAAGCCTACGCTGCACTCATTCAATAGCAAGAATGTCCTTCCTCAAATTAGGGGACCAAAACTGCACACAATACTCCAGGTATGGTCTCACTTGGGCCCTATACAACTGCAGAAGGACCTCTTTGCTCCGATACTCAACTCCTCTGGTTGTTAAGGCCAACATGCCATTCATTTTCTTCACTGCCTGCTGTACCTGCATGCTTACTTTTATTGACTGGTGAACAAGGACACCCAGATCACGTTGTATTTCCCCTTTTCACAACTTGACACCATTTAGATAATAATCTTCCTGTTTTTGCTACCTCACATTTATCCACATTAAACGGCATCTGCCCACTCACCCAACCTGCATTGTCATAGCATCACTGACTTTGCAAATTCCGGCAATCAGAAAATGGCCAGCAATCAAAAGACGATTAAAGATTATTTGCTTCTCTTTCTTTTTAAAAATAATTTTACGATAGATTTAAAGAAATTAAATCTTTAAATTTAAATTTTAGGAAGTGTTTTTTTCAAATAATGTCTTAAATTCCAGGTTGAGATGTTAATATTTTGTCTACTACTTAATTCGACTGAGCAGCTATGTAGCACAATATGATCATCTTTGAAGTAGATGGATCATCATTTTCATCCTAAAGGGCCTGTCCCACGGCTGCCTGTCGTGCGCCATTTACGTGACCTGCTAGCGTGTGGGTAGCATGTGGGTAGCGTGGGGGACGGGCGCATGGAGTGGTGTGGAGGAGTGTGGACTTTGTCCTGCACGAAATCTTCGCGCGCCACCGGCCTGTCGCGTAACTGACGGCCAAAGTGGGACCGGCCCAAGACCCTGACCCTTCAACAGCAGCAGAAGCAGGCAAACGATCGCCGAACTCGGCCTGGGGCTCACGGCCGTTGCAGTCTGGATCCGCCCCCACTTCTACTCCCAGAGCGGGGCCAAGAAAATTGAAGATAGACACAAAATGCAGGAGTAACTCAGTGGGACCGGCAGCATCTCTGGAGAGAAGCAATGGGTGATGTTTCGGGTCAAGACCCTTCTTTCAGATTGAAGAAGAGTCTCGACCCAAAACGTCACCCATTCCTTCTCTCCAGAGATGCTGCCGGTCCCGCTGAGTTACTCCTGCATTTTGTGTCAATCTTCAAATGACGTCACGCGCTCCAGACGGCTGTGTGTACGCATGTAATCGCACCCGACCTTCGCTCGACCGTTACTGTTACGAGTTTGATTTGAAATTAATTTGGCGTTTCAATACAATGGTAATGGGGACTTCTCTCTTATTAGCGTAACCAAGCAGGGAATAGGTATCATGTTACAAGTAGGTGTAGGTGTAATATAAAATATTTTCAATATGACTTGAGTGTAAACGAGCAAGGAGTTGGTGTCAACAAGGTATGATTATCACAAATTTTCTGTGTAAATTAAGAAGTGACAAGCAAGTAAAATAGTAAGATTAAACGAGAATTTACCACTTTGAAGTTTGATCGTTATTTTATGAGGAGTAACGTTGAGGGATTACGTGAAGAACCCCGCCAGGACGCATGCGTGTCATTCTTCAAAGCAGCGGTGTGAAATCACAGATAACTGTAATGACTAAACATAGTAAGATTAGAGAAGAGATACCAGTTGAATATATGATCAAGGATGGGAGCGGAGGGCACGTAATCCCTCATCGTTAGGGCACGTAATCCCTCATCGTTACTCCTCATAAAAATAACGATCAAACTTCAAACTGGTAAGTTCTCGTTTAATCTTACTATTTTACTTCGGAGTCACGTGAGTGACTATGTGAAGATTTTAAAGCTCTGATTTCATGCCTCGTGGAAAAACGAGTCCTTTTTTTCCCATGCATCTCATGATGTGCCTTGATTATGGGAGAGAATAGTTTTAACATCATTAGACATCAATCGATATTGAAAACCCAACGATAAATATTTTAAAACCAAATTATAGCCCCTATTTATGGGGTAAATTATATTACAGGGACTTAAAATTGCTTTCTGCCAAATGTTCCAGGTTCAAGGACTGGTTTTGTTATAAAAATCGTTGGAAAGTTTTCTCGTTGACCATCCTGCTGTCCTTGTCCATAGGATTTGGGTCCATAGGAACATCCAACTTCATAGCTGCCAATGTAGCTGCAGCCCTGGTGGAGTGAGATTTAAAAATGCTAGTGTCTACTCCAGCCTTTATTAGGACCTGTTTTAGCCATCTAGAGATGGTCTGGACTGTCAATGTTTTGAGTGGCTGTTTGTAGCTGATTAAAAGTGACAATTCTTTCCCTCTGATGATCTTAGTATACACCATATATAATTGTAAGTGTGTGTTACAATACAGAGACGATCATCTGTCGGGTAGGCCCTGAATTCTGTTTTTAGGCCTGCTGACCCCTGTCTGTTTGGTTTGACTAATTCATAGAAACATAGAAATTAGGTGCAGGAGTAGGCCATTCGGCCCTTCGAGCCTGCACCGCCATTCAATATGATCATGGCTGATCATCCAACTCGGTATCCCGTACCTGCCTTCTCTCCATACTCCCTGATCCCCTTAGCCACAAGGGCCACATCTAACTCCCTCTTAAATATAGCTAATGAACTGGCTCTCAACTTACCTCTGTGTGGCAGAGAGTTCCAGAGATTCACCACTCTCCTGTGTGCAAAAAAGTTCTTCTCATCTCGGGTTTTAAAGCATTTCCCCCTTATCCTCTAAGCTGTGACCCTTGTTGTCCTGGACTTCCCTAACATCGGGAACAATCTTCCTGCATCTAGCCTGTCCAACCCCTTAAGAATTTTGTAAGTTTCTATAAGATCCCCTCTCAATCTCCTAAATTCTAGAGAGTATAAACCAAGTCTATCCAGTCTATTCTTCATAAGACAGTCCTGACATCCCAGGAATCAGTCTGGTGAACCGTCTCTGCACTCCCCCTTGATGTAAAAAGTTAAATTTTCCAGATGAAATAATCATGTTGTCCAACCTTAGTTTCTGACCCGAGACTGGACCCTCTGTGCAGTGACCAAGGCCATCTTGCACCCCATGACTGTTTTCATAGGTCAGTTTCTGTAGGGACCGAGCTGTAGCTGGAGACCAGTTTCTTAACATGGTCAGTACAATGCTCACATTCACATATTTGGCGAGTACCTGGTTCTTGGGGGAATTAACATTAAAAATGCCCCTCATGAGGGGTGGGAGTTGGTTACCAGGGGTTGTGTCCCAACAGAATGCAGCCCTCTGTTCCTTGCCACAGGTATGTTGACAGAGCACTTCTGGCGCAGTTGATTTGGGCACTACCTGACTGAGGCTCTCATCGTAATGGAGGCTTGCCAGGAATTCCGAAACAGAACGGGATGCCATTTCTAGAGATCTGTGGGTGTGATTTATTGTTGTGACAGTACTTCCCATTTCTTGATGACACTAAGTACTGTCTTGAGTTTTTTTGGGGACATGTCTGTGGGCCGCTGAAACCTTAATATCCACTGTTCGGTCCGACTCAGTACCCAGGTGTAGTAGAGGTGAGCGCCTTTCAAAATCTAAACAAATAAATAGGTTTATATAATTATGACAATGAGGGTAACTTCCCCTTGCCTGCGGGGATGATGAACCAGTAAATTAGGTCTATGATGAGATGGTGATGCATGGTTCCTAATACCATGTCGAGCATCACGGGATCCATGGTTTGAGTAGGCCAATCAGGTTACTATCAAAATCTACCAGACGCGGAGTCTTGCTGTATATCCTAAATAAACCCGATGATGAGGAGGCAGAAAGGATGACGGAATGCATAAATAAACAATATCCCCCAATGACCAGCAGCCGAAAATGTATCTGTTGCCGCTTGCCCAGGTTCTGGTTTCCCAGGACAAACATAATTTCGATAACTGGTGTGAGCCTGGACGCGAATAGGGTCGATATCTGTTGTTCCATACCGCTGCTGTAATTTCAGCAAATACATTTTTATCCAACATCCATTCAGTGTTTTCATTGAATTTTGCCGTGACCTGTTTGTCTGCACACTAAATTTAGTTTACCTGGGTAAGTAGGTAGCATGATATCCAAATATCTCTCTCTGTATACACTATTGCCAAATTGAGTTGGCCAGATTGTCACATGATGTCGATTTGTTTCCACCCATATGGGTGATATATGCTACCACGGTGGTGTTGTCAATTTGTAGTCTAACATGCTGGTGATATAACCCAGAACAATATGACTTAAGGCCATGGAATGCACTTAACATTCCCAGGAAGTTTATGCCCATGTTTGTAATAATGATGCCTCCTGTGCATTCCATCTCCACAGCTGGAGATGGAATTGGTAGCACCCCATCCAAGTGCACTGGCATCAGTTTGTAGTTCCATAGACGGGTAGTTGATAATGTTTGGATTGGAACAATGCCTAATGTAATCTTTCCACCATTTTAGTTCCATTATGGCCTCTGTTGGTAGCTTCATTGGTCTGTCAAAATGACCACCATAATTTTTGAGTGCTCGTATTTTAGCCCTCTGTAATTTTTGATAATGTAAAGGTCCGATTTGTGTGGCTGGAAACGCAGCCACTATAATGCCAATTATTCTTGATACCAGTCTGATGGATGGTTTTGTGATGTCAATGATTTTGCTGCAAGCCTCCATGAAGGCTGTAACCTTTTCTTTCGGCAAAGTCACTGACATGTGAACTGTGTTAAGGGTGAACCCCAGATGATCCATTGTGTTAAATAACATCTGTGGTCACCTCTAATGGGTACTGTATACTAGGCATCTTTTAAACGATGCTTGCCATGTAGTAACCTAGGAAATCAATTGCTTAGCAGTAACATCTGCTCCATGAGGTTTCCATCTAGTAATGAATATATAGTACGAAAGTATTCAAATTAGCCAAATCTATGATGATGCGGCAACCACCATCGTGTTTATGATAAAGATTTTGGACTCGAATTCCTGTGATTCGTGTTGTGTTTCCTCCATTATTCCTTTTTTTATATGGCCACTGTAGTTCAGCATGCGCTTTTGATTTTTCTTTGCCTGTAAGCACGAACATTCGGTTCGGTACATGCTGAACTGGAGGATTATGTTTTTGTATAAATTCTATGGTATAACCCTATACTTCTGAAAATATAAGTGTCGGTAGTTAATTTATTCCATGCATCCAGATAGAATTGTAATCTCCCACCAACCTCGTAAGGAACCAGACCCACCTACCTCCAAGGTTACTATTGGTAGGTTTGTTACTTTTTCCGCATACTCCGTGGACGTTGAGGCGCCGGTGTCTGGATCTGTAGTTGGGTCGGTGTTGAGGGTTAGCGCATTTCCCAGGAAGACCGGTCTGGGCCATGGCCTAAAAAGACAGATGTTGAGTGTTCCTGGCCTTCGAGCTTTCACCAGTTTGTCTTGGCCGACTAGTGGTGCGTAGGGGTGCTGTTTCTGGCCGAAGTAGTTTTTAGACGTTGCTTTAATGAGCCCCAGGGTTTTACCCTCTTCGTCAAGTTATTTTACCTGTTTTGATAAGTTGCCTCCAAATAGTAATATTGGTGGTTTGGAGGTTCCAGGTTTGCATAGGCCCGCAAATTAGGGTCTAAAGCTGGTTGGAATGGCACTTCTTCCTAATGCTGTTTACTCGTATTGGGAGTTGCAAAATAAAGCCAGTGCATCCTGGTGATCTTGTGTCATGTCTTTTTTGTTTATTGTGCGGGCGAAAACCGTAATTCCTGCTGTTAGGACTTTCATAACTTTCTGTAGTTTCAAGTCCCTGGCTCTGATTGAGGCTCCGACATGTTTTCAAATACACTGGTTGACACTTGGAACATTCAGTGTTTTGCAGTTCCCTGGTGATAAGTGTCTTGCGGTGGTGTCCAATAATGCCTTTCCTTATAGCTGGTTGAATGACAAGTAGTCGATACTTGCATCTATTTTAGGTTCCAGGTTTTGGCCAGTTTGGTCGGGTTGAATAAACTGGGACACCATATCCATTAGGTTTTCTTGCATCCCATGTGCACTTGGGGTATGTTCTGCACACCCCTCTTCAGGGTCAACCCAGGATTGACCCCCCGTACTCCCCTCTGATGAGGGAGAAACACTGTGCAGCCCTACAAGAGGTACTGCTGTAGGACTTACTAGCTGCCCACTGTGACTAGGCTCCCTCTCCCAGAGCCTGTCACTTTGGAGTATTTGCTCCAACAGCCGCTCCAACTGGCTCCAATGCTCTCGGGCACTGGCCACTCGCGGCTGCTCCTGTCCTCAAGCCGCTCCAACCGACTCCAATGTTCTCGGGCACTGGCCGCTCGCGGCTGCTCCAGTTCCTGCAGCCGCTCCAACCGGCTCCAATGCTCACGGGCACTGGCCGTCGCGACTGTTCCTGAAGCCGTTCCTGCTCCAGTTCCTGCAGCCGCTCCAACTGGCTCCAATGCTCACGGGCACTGGCCGTTGCGGCTGCTCCTGAAGCCGCTCCTGCTCCAGTTCCTGAAGCCGCTCCAACCGGCTCCAATGCGCACGGGCACTGGCTGCTCGTGGCTGCTCCTGAAGCCACTCCAACCGGCTACAATGCTCACGGGCACTGGCCGCTCGCGGCTATTCAGAGTCGGACTCATCGGAGTCAACGACTCTGTTAGTTTTCTGCTTCGCTCTACCGCCTGGCCGTGGCCGATGCGGGAGCGAAGTCGGGCACAGCTGTTCCCATTACGGGAGATTGGCGTGCCGTTGGCTGCTGCTGCTGGCTGCCCGCAACTCCGCGGTTCTCCCCCGCCAGATTTTTCGCAGCCTTCGTGGATCTGGTCCATGTCTCCACCTGTAAGGTAAGTGGAAGGAACGCAGAGTCTCCTTACCTGCTGTTCCTGGCTTTCAAATTTTGCCGCTAAGGGGAATGTCGTTTCCCCTGCTGTGAGTCGTTGCAATGCGTGTAGCGATATGTCACGCATGCGTCCTGGCGGGGTTCTTCACGTAGTCACTCACGTGACTCCGAAGTAAAATGTGTTATTTTAAGGTACACTTTAGGTACAATGCCTGGATGGTCCAAGTGAATTTGAGTGCAGGATGGAAATTAGTAGTGAAGTTGATGAAGTCAGTGAATTCTGCATGGGTGCAGAAAGATGCACCAATGCAGTCATCAATGTAGCGGAGGTAGAGGTCGAGGGCTAGGGCAAGTGTACGCCTGGAACAGGGATTGTTTGATGTACCCTACAAAGAGGCAGGCATAGCTCGGGCCCATGCGAGTGCCCATAGCTACGCCTTGGATTTGGAGGAAGTGGGAGGAGTGGAAGGAGGAGTTGTTTATGGTAAGGACCAGCTCCACTAAGCGGAGTAGAGTATTGGAAGACGGAAATTGGCTGGTTCTGCGGTCAAGGATGAAACTGAGTGCTTTAAGACCCACCTGGTGGGGGATGGAGGTGTAGAGTGACTTCTCTACCTTCAGATAGCCCTTGCTTTCTCTCTCCATCCCCTTCCCAGTTCTACCACTAGTCTTACTGTCTCCGACTACATTCTACCTTTATCCCGCCCACTCCCCTGACATCAGTCTGAAGAAGGGTCTTGACCTGAAAAGTCTCCCATTCCTTCTCTCCAGAGATGCTGCCTGTCTCGTAGTGTTACTCCAACATTTTGTGTCTACCTTTGATTTAAACCAGCATCTGCAGTTCTTTCCTACACATAATATTATTAAAACTATACTAGATGATCATAGATCTTAATCATATTGAGCACGAGGTAACAAAATAGGAACACAATTTAGACTGGCTGCTTGCTACAGACCACTGGGAAAAGTGGCTGCTGTTCACTATTTGTAATTGATTCATAAACATAGCCTTTATATGTCCCATTACAATTAGCTTAGTGAGAAATCTTCCATCCTTGTGTAATTTTATCTTTTGGGATTCTCTGTTTTACTTCATTTTCGAGTAGAAGAAGAAAAATGTCATAATTTCATCGATAAATCTCAAAGGTAATTAAGTGAAAACTCTAATGGTCTACTGTCACCTCTACTGCATTTATGACATCTGCTAAAGGGAATGAGCAAGCATCAGGGCAGGAGGATGAAATCATTCCTTTTAACATTTTGATTCCCATTTTAATTTCAGGATTCTGAATGTATGGAGATTGTTATTAATCCAGTTATTAGGCTGCTAAACCATGGGATGGTGAAAGTGTGGACAAAATGTTTATTCATTTGACTTGCATTAAGTTTGAGTAATATTTTGCTACTATTGGGTAAATTGGTAATTGAGTATCTGGAATTGAAATTAACATAAATACCCGAGTGGCAACTCTGAGTGACCATTCACAAGAAGAGGCTAAGAAATGTAATATTAACAGGTGCGACTGACTTGTTTGAAATTCAGGTGTATTGATAAAGGAAGCATTAAGACAATTTCTAATACTGGAAATTTAACGTACAGTAGAAATTTCTGTAATTATACCTATTAGTCGGTATCAAACAGTAAGAGTTAATATTGGCAAGCGTCATGAATACAGGAGTTAATATTGGCAAGCATCTTATGAATACATTTTCAAGCAACATGATGAGAGGGAAATTTGGAATTGATAACTCTCTCCTGACGTGGTTAAGGAACCGTGGCATTTCATTGTATGAATCCTTTAGATACCATATACTCAGCTGGAAGTGAATGTGCGAGTAGGCTACTGGTCAAGCAGACTGAATAATATCAAGCATTTTGAATGTTGTATCCCTCTATATAAATAAATTTGCATTCTTTGTCGTGACTTTGGGGATTTGGAGGTTGAGCCGCTTGCTGTAGCAGATCCAGTGTTGGATTTATTCCAGACGTTAGATAACCATTTCAGTTTATGCTAGTCATCCATGATTCCTAGAATGTATTTTTGTGGGATCTTGGCATTGGTCACGGCATCATGTGTCAAGGCGAGATAGATATAATCTCTGTTAAGAGATGACTGCAGCCAAATGCTTGTCACTTTTCAGCCCATGTCTTGATGCTGTACAGATCTTTCTGTATGCAGACATGGATATCTTCCTCATCATACGAATTGTGATTGTAATCTGAAAACTGTAATCAAATGCAGGTAGCTCCATCTCCAATCTTATAATATAGGGAAGGATTTTGCAGAATCCGTTAAATGGATCCTAATCAATTTGTTAAGATTTTTAGTGTACACGATGTCTAATGAGATAATAAACAATATTAGTTTCACTAGAACAAAAACAGTCTTCTTGAATATACACAACTGCATAAACTGGTATTATCCCTTACATTGTTTTGAAATTATGTAAAATATAGTATCTCCTTCAACAACAACTCCGACCCCCGACGCATGTGGCAAGGCATCCAGGCTATCACGGACTACAGACCCTCCAACATCACCCCCACATCCAGCGACGCCTCCTTCCTTGAGGAGCTGAATCACTTCTATGGCCGCTTCGACAGGGACAATCTAGAGACAGCCATCAAGGCTGTGCTACCTGCCGATCACCAACCCCTCACACTCACCCCCTACGACGTGTACGTGGCACTGAGTAGGACTAATGCACGTAAGGCTGCTGGCCCTGACGGCATCCCCGGGCGCGTGCTCAGTGCCTGTGCTGCGCAGCTGACAGACGTCTGGACTGACATCTTCAACCTGTCACTTGCCCAAGCAGTTGTCCCCACTTGCCTTAAAGCCACCTCCATCGTGCCAGTGCCAAAACACTCCACTGCGGCAAGCCTCAACGACTTCCGCCCAGTTGCACTTACCCCCATCATCACCAAGTGCTTCGAGAGGCTGGTCCTGGCACACCTCAAAAGCTGCCTACCCCCCACACTGGATCCCTATCAGTTTGCCTACCGCAAGAACAGGAGTACGGAGGATGCCATCTCAACGGCACTTCACTCCGCCCTCTCCCACCTTGACAACAGAGACACTTATGTAAGAATGCTGTTCATCGATTACAGCTCAGCATTCAACACCATTATTCCATCAAAACTGATCACCAAACTCAGTAACCTGGGCATCGACCCCTCCCTCTGCAACTGGATACTGGACTTTCTAACCAACAGACCCCAGTCTGTGAGGTTAGACAAGCACACCTCTTCAACCCTCACCCTGAACACCGGCGTTCCTCAGGGCTGTGTGCTGAGCCCCCTCCTCTACTCCCTCTTCACCTATGACTGCACACCTGTACATGGTACTAACACCATCATCAAGTATGCAGATGATACAACGGTGATTGGCCTCATCAGCAACAACGATGAGCTGGCCTACAGGGAGGAGGTCCAGAACTTAGCCGCATGGTGCGCTGACAACAACCTGGCCCTTAACTCCAAGAAGACCAAGGAGCTCATTGTAGACTTCAGGAAGTCCAGAGGCGGCACGCACACCCCCATCCACATTAACGGGACGGAGGTGGAACGTGTTTCTAGCTTCAGGTTCCTGGGAGTCAACATCTCCGATGACCTCTCTTGGACCCACAATACCTCTACTCTGTTCAAGAAGGCTCATCAGCGTCTCTTCTTCCTGAGGAGACTGAAGAAGGTCCATCTGTCTCCTCAGATCCTGGTGAACTTCTACCGCTGCACCATCGAGAGCATCCTTACCAACTGCATCACAGTATGGTATGGCAACTGCTCTGTCTCCGACCGGAAGGCATTGCAGAGGGTGGTGAAAATTGCCCAACGCATCACCGGTTCCACGCTCCCCTCCATTGAGTCTGTCCAAAGCAAGCGCTGTCTGCGGAGGGCGCTCAGCATCGCCAAGGACTGCTCTCACCCCAACCATGGACTGTTTAGTGCAGGGAGAGATTTAAAAAGTTTCCCACCCCACCCCCACCCCCCCCACACACACACACACACCCCAACATAAAATAACAAAAACTACATTAAAACACAGACAGAAAAATAATAAAACGCGGACAGACTGCAGAGGCCGCTGCTGGCCAGAGCCGCGCCGCCCACCGGACGGTCTCGCTTTTCAGGGCTCTCGCAACGGCGACTTCCCCCGCCCGAGTTGCGGGGTCGAAGAGCTCCTGGAGCGGGGCCTACATCACTGCCCCGCGCGGCTTGGAATGGCCGCGGGACTCTGCGAGCGCACGCCGGGGACTCTAACACCAAGACCCGGTGTGCGACCTCGCACCACCTGGCGTGGCTTTAATGGCCGCGGGACAATCGCCATCGCCAGCCGGGGGCTTTGACTTTGACTCTGACATCGGGGGGGGGGGGGGGGGGAGAGTGCAGTGGAGAAATAAGTTTATTTGGCCTTCCATCACAGCAATGTGATGGATGTTTATGTAAATTATGTTGTGTCTTGGGTCTATGTGTTTGTATGTATGGCTGCAGAAACGGCATTTCGTTTGGACCTCAAGGGGTCCAAATGACAATAAATGTATCTTATCTTATCTTATCTTATCTTTACCCTCCTACCATCCGGGAGGTGCTACAGGTCTCTCCGTTGCCGAACCAGCAGGTCGAGGAACAGCTTCTTTCCGGCCGCTGTCACTCTACTAAACAACGTACCTCGGTGACTGCCAATCACCACCGGACACTTATAATTTTTTTTATTCAAATCGTTTGCTATGTCGCTCTTCAAGGGAGATGCTAAATGCATTTCGTTGTTGTTACTGACAATGACAATTAAAATTGAATCTGAATCTGATTAATATACTGATTATGCAGTCTATTGGCATCTTGATTATGATGTCTATTTTCATCCTTATAATTTCTCCTCCTCTATCTCAGTTTACTGAGGGCTGAAGCAAGCAGTTTATCTCAACACATCTTCTTATACTCTGGCTGTCTTCCTTTCTTTTACCTGAACGATACGGTAGAAGATCCATATGGGATATGGAAACAATTTCCATATCCCATGTTCAAACATGTCCTCTTCCATCTCATCAAATTTTCTCTTGCCGATGTACATTGGGTTCTAGTTAAGCATGTTATAATTTTACAAATCAAATCAGGCCTTAATATCTCCTCATCTCTATAATTTCCTGTATCTCTCTAACCCCCACAAACTAAGATAGACACAAAGGTACACAAAATTGCTGGAGAAACTCAGCGGGTGCAGCAGCATCTATGGAGCGAAGGAAATAGGCAACGTTTCGGGCCAAAACCCTTCTTCAGACTGATGGGGGGTGGGGGGGGGAGAAGGAAGGAAAAGGGGAGGAGGAGGAGCCCGAGGGCGGGCGGATAGGAGGGTGGGAGGAGACAGCTCAAAGGTTAAGGAAGGGGAGGAGAAAGTAAGGGCTAGCAAAATTGGGAGAATTCAATGTTAATGCCATCCGGACGCAAGGTCCCCAGGCGGAATATGATAGACACAAAATGCTGGAGAAGGTAGAATATAGTCGGAAACAGTGGGAGCACTGGGAAGGGGAAGGGGAAGGGGATGGAGAGAGAAAGCAAGAGCTATCAGAAGTTAGAGAAGTCAATGTTCATACCGCTGGGGTATAAACTACCTAAACCATATATTTGTACTGGGCCTCACTCTGACAATGGAGGAGGCCCAGGACAGAAAGGTCAGATTGGGAATGGGAGGGGATGTTGAAGTGCTGAGCCACTGGGAGATCTGGTAGGTTAAGACGGACTAAGAGGAGTTGTTCAGCCTGCGCTTGGTCTCGCCGATGTTGAGAAGTTGAGACCTGGAACAGCGGATGCTGTAGATGAGGTTGGAGGAGATGCAAGTGAACCTCTGCCTCACCTGGAAAGACTATTTAGGTCCTTGGATGGAGTCGAGGGGGGAGGTAAAGGGACAGGTGTTGCATCTCCTGCGGTCGCAGGGTATAGTACCGGAGAAGGGGGTGGTTTGGGTGGGAAGGGACGAGTTGACCAGGGAGTTTCGGAGGGAACGGTCTCTGCGGAAAGCAGAAAGGGGATGGGAGGTGTGGCGAGTAGTGGGAACCCGTTGGAGGTGGCGAAAATGTTGGAGAATGATATGCTGTATGCGACGGCTGATACAGCAATCCGCCCTTGTTACAAATGGGGGGAGGGGGAGTAAGAGCAGAGCTGCGGGATATCGAGGAGACCCAAGTGAGACCCTCATCTATAATGGAATAGGGGAACCCCCGTTTCCATAAGAATGAGGACATCTCCGATGCCCTGGTATGGAACGCCTCATCCTGGGCGCAGATGTGGTGTAGACGGAGGAATTGGGAGTAGGAGATAAAGTCTTTACGGGAAGCAGGGTGGGTAGAGGTGCAGTCTAAATAGCTATGGGAGTCAGTACGTTTGTAATAGATGTCGGTCAATAGTCTGTTTTCTGCGAATGGAGACGGTGAGATCTAGAAACGGTAGGAAAATGTCGGAGATGGTCAGTGAATTTGAGTGCAGGATGGAAATTACTGGTGAAGTTGATGAAATCAGTGAGTTCTGCATGGGTGCAGGAGATAGCACCAATACAGTTGTCAACGTTGCGGAGGTAGAGGTTGGGGATTGGGCCAGTACAGGAATTGTTCGATGTACCCTACAAAGCGGCAGGCATAGCTAGGGCCCATTCGAGTGCCCATAGTTACACCTTGGATTTGGAGGAAGTGGGAGGAGTTGAAGGAGAAGTTGTTTATGGTAAGTTCCAGCTCTGCTAGGCGGAGTAGGGTATTGGTAGACGGAAATTGGCTGGTTTTGTGGTTGAGGATGAAACTGAGTGCTTTAAGAAGCCTCCTGGTGGGGGATGGAGGTGTAGAGTGACTTGTCTACCTTCAGATAGCCCTTGCTTTCTCTCTCCATCCCCTTCCCAGTTCTCCCACTAGTCTTACTGTCTCTGACTACATTCTCTCTTTGTCCCGCCCACTCCCCTGACATCAGTCTGAAGAAGGCTCTCAACCCAAAACGTCGCTCATTCCTTCTCTCCAGAGATTCTGCCTCGCCCGCTGAGTTACTCCAGCATTTTATGTCTACCTTTGATTTAAACCAGCATCTGCAGTTTTTTCCCTCATAAACTATGGTCTTGTATTCCTGAATATAACAAACTTGCTTTCATCTTCTAAGCTCTAGAATTTCATGACACAGCATGAAAATGGGCTCCCAGCTCACCAGATCTGCCCAAACAGTCAACCATTCATTTACACTGACCCTACATTAATCCCCCCCCTCCCCAACTTATTAATTTCCACACCTTTGGAATTTGGGAAGAAAGGATGTTTTATGTTAAATTCTAAAGTTGTGTTTATCTTATTTGTGCATGGCAACTCAAATTTCACTGCACCAATTGGTGTATGTGACAATAAATAAATGTCCTTTGTCTGTTTGTCTTTGAAAGGAAGAACATTCAAACTCAACATAGAAGCACCTGAGATAAGGATTGAAATATATGTCTGGTGCTCTGAGGCAGCAGGTCTCCTGGCTCTGCCAATGTGCTGCCTTGCCTCTGTCTAATTCTAGAAACTTCTGATCATTTGTCCTAGAAGTTACCATTGCATAAGTACCTAAGAAATGTCCTTGTATGTTTTGTTTTATTAAAGGCATTGTACATAATTAAAAGTTGTACTTGATGTTCTCATTTGAAGTAGAATGGAAACAATTGAATGTGATATTTGTGAAGCAGATTTTGCTTACATGCAATTATTGCAAATTTGTTGGTGATTTTTGCAAGGTATTTGATGCAAGCATATTACACCATCTACATGGCAGACTTTGTTCCATTTTCTTTTTGTTTGATATAGAACTGCAATTGACTAATGGTTCAATGGGGCTTTTTAAAAAGTTTAAAATAAAGTTTTATTGTCACATCTGCGAAGTGCAAACACGCAGTGAAATTATTTTCTTACAAGCAGTCATACTTAAGCACATCCCCCATTAGCAAATTGTACAGAAATAGTCTGCTGAGCCCTAAGTGTGCAAGAGGAGCGTCCTGGAGCGGAAAAGGCTGCAAGAAGTTGTAGAAGAAGGAGTTTCTTCCCAGAGGCAATTCGGACTGTAAACGCCTATCTCACCAGGGACTAACTCTACAGACCGTTTTTCCTTCCATTATTTATTATGTAAAAGAATATGTGTGTTATGATTGTGTTTATAATTTGTTTGGTTGTTTTGTTGTTTGTCTTTTGCACAAAAGTCCGCGAGCATTGCCACTTTCATTTCACTGCACATCTCGTATGTGTATGTGACAAATAAACTTGACTTGACTTGACTAAACGCTGCCCAGTCCATCATCAGCTCTGACTTCCCTACCATTGAGGGGATCTATCACAGTCGCTGCTTCAAAAAGGCTGCTAACATCATTAAGGACCCACACCATCCTGGCCATACACTGCTGCCATCAGGTAGAAGGTACATAAGCCTGAAATCTGGTACATCGAGGTTCAGGAACAGCTTCTTCCCCACAGCCATCAGACTATTAAACACAGCTGCTCGTAGAACCCGGCGGACCGCGTACTGGACGGGGTGAGCAGCGGATGGCTTGGCGGGCTCTCCGTTCCAGTACACTGTCCGCCAGATTCTCCGAGCAGCGGACTACCCTGCAACTACCCCCGGCTGACCATGGTGCTCTGGGAGATTCAAGAAGAGAGAATAGTCTGATGATGAGGGCTAATTCCCATTCACTGCCCCTATAGTTGTTGGAGTTCAGTCACTGAGTTTGAACAATGTGTTAGCGTGTCGTGTGGTACCTGGTCCATGCGTAGTTCTGGTGTGATGATAGCAGTCAAGGGATGAATGATAAGGCATATGACTACTTACAAAGAGCAAGATAAGAGTATGGTGTCGAAGCTTATTTGATGTACATAGTCAATGCCATTTTCAGAGCTATCAAGTAGTACGGATTTCTGGATTTTGAACGGAAATGCAATAAAAATACGGATGTACGATTATGCTTTGTTAAATACGGATTTTTTTTTAATCAGCCCGACTTCCTGTTTCATCTTGCTGCTTAAAAAATGCGATATAAAAAGTCATACTGTACCTCTAAAAATTATAGCAGATTAAATCTATTAGTATTTTAAATTTCATGATCTGTATGATTATTTTTGTTAGCTTTGATCTACCTGTCCCGCTCCAGGTTTAAACGGCGCTGTCAGTTTAACGCGTGGGAATTTAAATGAAGAGCTGTCGGCTACAGCTCTATGGGTTCTAAATATAGCGCTACTGGCTGGAGCGCTATGGGCTTTAAACATAGCGCTATGGGCTTTACACATAGCACTATGGTCACAGACTGTGAGAGGGAGGGAGGGATTAAGAGAGGGAGGGAAAGAGATGAAGGATGGAGAGAGAGTGAGGGAGGGAGAGGGAGGCTTCCAAAATGACTTCTACATCATCATCATCTGGTGCTAAAAGCAGGAAGCGACCGTTCAGACAGCAGTATACAAAGAGATGGCAATGAATGCACCGTCAAGTAAGGTGCGTAGAAGACATGTAAATCGGTAACAAAGTTATACATTCTTGTACTCTTACATGGGTATGACCGCACATTAAAAAATAAAATTTCAGCAAATGGCACCGTGTAAAAATACCGATTTCCTCAGCAAAATACTGATTTTCAGGTACTAGAATACTCTGACAAAACTTGGCAGCTCTGCATATTTAGTACAAAAATGCCGACTAAAATGTAGAAATGGGTGCTTAGATGATTGTCATGCAAACTTGGAATGGTGGCATCATGGCTATTACAAGAGAGGGTTAGATGCTTTCAACAGAGTTTGATTGAGCTCTTAGGGATAGACGAGATAAGGAATATGGAGAGAAGGCAGGAACGGAGGGGTTCTGTTTGTGGATGATCAGCCATGATCACATTGAATGGCAGCGCTGGCTCAAAGGGACGAATGGCATACTCCTGCACCTATTGTCTATTGTCTATTATATAGAAACATAGAAAATAGGTGCAGGAGCAGGCCATTCGGCCCTTAGAGCCTTCAATATGATCATGGCTGATCCAACTCAGTATCCTGTACCTGCCTTCTCTCCATGCCCCCTGATCCCTTTAGCCACAAGGGCCACATCTAACTGCCTCTTAAATATAGCCAATGAACTGGCCTCAACTACCTTCTGTGGCAGAGAATTCCACAGGTTCACCACTCTCTGTGTGAAAAATGTTTTCCTCATCTCAGTCCTAAAAGATGTCCCCCTTATCCTTAAACTGTGACCCCTTGTTCTGGACTTCCCCAACAACGGGAACAATCTTCCTGCATCTAGCCTGTCCAACCCCTTAAGAATGTTGTAAGTTTTTATAAGATCCCCTCTCTATCTTCTAAATTCTAGCGAGTACAAGCCGAGTCTATCCAGTCTTTCTTCATATGAAAGTCCTGACATCCCAGGAATCAGTCTGGTGAACCTTCTCTGTACTCCGTCTATGGCAAGAATGTCTTTCCTTAGAATAGGAGACCAAAACTATGCAATACTCCAGGTGTGGTCTCACCAAGACCCTGTACAACTGCAGTAGAACCTCCCTGCTCCTATACTCAAATCCTTTTGCTATGAATGCTAACATACCATTCGCCTTCTTCACTGCCTGCTGCACCTGCATGCCTACTTTTAATGACTGGTGTACCATGACACCCAGGTTTCGTTGCATCTCCCACTTTCCTAATCGACCACCATACAGATAATAGTCTACTTTCCTGTTTATGCCACCAAAATGGATAACCTCACGTTTATCCACATTATACTGCATCTGCCATGCATTTGCCCACTCACCCAGCCTATCCAAGTCACCTTGTAGCCTCCTAGCATCCTCCACACAGCTAACACTGCCCAACAGCTTCGTGCCATCCACAAACTTGGAGGTGTTACATTCAATTCCCTCGTCCAAATCATTAATATATATCGTAAATAGCTGGGGTCCCAGCACTGAGCCTTGGGGTACCCCACTAGTCACTGCCTGTCATTGTGAAAAGGACCCGTTTACTCCTACTCTTTGCTTCCTGTCTGCCAGCCAGTTCTCTATCCACATCAATACTGAACCCCCAATACCGTGTGCTTTAAGTTTGTATACTAATCTCTTATGTGGGACCTTGTCGAAAGCCTTCTGGAAGTCCAGATACACCACATCCACTGGTTCTCCTTTATCCACTCTACTAGTTACATCCTTGAAAAATTCTATAAGATTCGCCAGACATGATTTACCCTTCATAAATCCATGATGACTTTGTCCAATGATTTCACCACTTTCCAAATGTGCTGCTATCCCATTTTTAATAACTGATTCTAGCAGTTTCCCCACTACCGACGTTAGACTAACTGGTCTGTAATTCCCCATTCTCTCTTCCTCTTTACCCTCCAATCCTCAGGAACTACTACAGAATCTAAAGAGTTTTGAAAATTATCACTAATGCATCCACTATTTCTGGGGCAACTTCCATAAATACTCTGGGATGCAGTCTATCTGGCCCTGGGGATTTATCGGCCTTTAATACATTCAATTTACCTAACACCACTTCCCGGCTAACCTGGATTTCACTCAGTTCCTCCATCTCATTTGACCCCCGGTACCCTGCTATTTCCGGCAGATTATTTATGTCTTCTTTAGTGAAGACAGACCAAAGTAGTTATTCAATTGGTCTGCCATGTCCTTGTTCCCCATGATCAATTCACCTGTTTCTGACTGCAAGGGACCTACATTTGTTTTAACTAATCTTTTTCTCTTCACATATCTATAAAAGCTTTTGCAATCAGTTTTTATGTTCCTGGCCAGTTTTCTTTCATAATCTATTTTTCCTTTCCTAATTAAGCCCTTTGTCCTCCTCTGTTGGACTCTGAATTTCTCCCAGTCCTCTGGTAGGCTGCTTTTTCTGGCTAATTTGTACACTTCATCTTTTGTATTGATACTATCCCTGATTTCCCTTGTTATCCACTGATGCACTACCTTCCCTGATTTATTTTTTTGCCAAACTGGGATGGCAAGAATGTCTTTTCTCAAATTAGGAGACCAAAACTGTACACAATACTCCAGGTGTGGTCTCACCAAGACCCTGTACAACTGCAGTAGAACCTCCCTTTTGTAGTTCATCCAAGCAGTCTTTAAATGCCTTCCATTGCATATCCACCGTCAACCCATTAAGAATCAATTGCCAGTCTATCTTGGCCAATTCACGTCTCATACCCTCAAAGTTACCTTTCTTTAAGTTCAGGACCTTTGTTTCTGAATGTCACTCTCCATCCTAATGAAGAACTCAACCATATTATGGTCACTCTTGCCCAAGGGGCCACGCACAACAAGACTGCTAACTAACCCTTCCTCATTACTCAATACCCAATCTAGAATAGCCTGCTCTCTCGTTGGTTCCTCTACATGTTGGTTTAGAAAACTATCCAACATACATTCCAAGAAATCCTCTTCCTCAGCACCCCTGCCAATTTGATTCACCCAATCTATATGTAGATTGAAGTCACCCATTATAACTGTTTTACCTTTGTTGCACGCATTTCTAGTTTCCTGTTTGATGCCATCCCCAACTCCACTACTACTGTTAGGTGGCCTGTACACAACTCCCACTAGTGTTTTCTGCCCCTTAGTGTTTCGCAGCTCTACCCATATCGATTCCACATCCTACAAACTAATGTCCTTCCTTTCTATTGCGTTAATCTGCTCTCTAACCAGCAACATTACAGTATGCACAGCAGTTTAGCAATCTAATAGATTACCAAGAATTCTGATATTTTACCATGGCATAGGGCACAAGCCAGCTGTCCTTTCTAGAAATAAATATCCTTCCACTTCTGCTGTTTGCCAACCACCCTGACTTTAATCTACATTCTGGAGGGCAGTGGATCTCCTCCAGATCTAGAGCTGCTGAAGATCAACCTTCAAAGCTACCTCAATGAAAATCAGCAGCCTTCCATCAACCTTCCATACTGCAGTTACTGGAATGGAACTGCATGGGTGCTTTGCAAGATAACATGAAAGCAGATGCATGACTGGCAATAAGAGAATGCACATTAGTCATAAGTTATCTGTTTTGTGAAACGGCATCAATTCATTCATGCGTGTGTTTTTCTGATATTTATTTAGTAATCATTTGTTTTTTGCTTCTTTTATAGTTTGACGTTGTGCTAGTCAGTGACAAAAGACAAGACATGGAACTATGGTGAATGCACATTTGAAATTGTGGTTATCAGAATAGAACCCAAAAAAGTTCTTCATAGACTGGACTAAAATTAGTTTAAATTGCCCCAGTTCTTCTGCCGATTTCTCCTTTGATTCTCATCCTTCTGTTCTTGTCTTTAAGATTCTGATAGTTCTGCTGATGGCAAGGGGGTCTTCAAGATGGTGACGTTGTGCAGTACGCAGGAGACTGTACAAATATTGATAGTTACTCATTACATATATTGAGAACCACCTCACAGTGGTACAGGCAATGGAAGTGTTGTTTAACACCCCACTGATCCATTTCATTTTACTTCATGTGAAAACACCGGTTTCAATGTACAGTGGACTACTCCAAAATGAACACATTCAGCCATTGCTGGGATAATCGGCATTGACCTGCATAATTCACTATACTCATTACAAACTACCTGGCCTTGCATTCAGGTCCAGTATAAGGTCATTTTACATATATCGTCTGTGTGCTAATCATGCTTTGTCAACACTACTTAACATTGAGACCTTGAATCCTCAAAGTCTCCTGCTTCATTTGTAGGCCTCCAGCAACATAGAATGAAATGTAGTTGACTAATGAATGGTAAGCTTTACAATATATCAATACAATATAATATTTATTCCATGTCATTTAAACCTCAGTGAGGCTCAAACGAAACTCCGTTTCTACAGCCATACAAACAAAACAATTCCTACAAGACACACAAACAATTCAATTCACACAAACATCCGTCACAGTGAATCTGCTCCTCACTGTGATGGAAGGCAAAGTCTTTTCTCTCCCCTGCACCATTTTTCTCCCGATGTTGGGCAATGTTAAGTCCCACGGCCATTTAAGGCCGCGCCGGGCGATGTACGGCCCCGCTCCAGGTCTAAATGTCACAAAGTTGGAGCCCCAGGCGGGCGTTGGAATGTCCCGCGACCATTAAAGCCGCGCCGGGCGGTGTAAGGCCCAGCTCCGGGTCGTTCCAACCCCGCGACACTGGCTGGAGAAGTTGCGTTGTGGGAGCTTCGAAAAGCGGTCTCCCACATGGACCCGCGAGCTCCCGATATCACAGTCCACCGGAGCCTCCGAGCTCCTGAGTCAGGCCGCAGCAGCGAGCCACCACCACTCCCCCGCTCCGAGGTCAGCCAGCCCCACGAGGGTGAGTCTGCAGGCTCCGCGACTGGAGCCCCCAGGTCGTTCTGGTTGGAGGCCGCACCACGGTGCTAGGCCCCAACGACAACGGAGACCCAACAGGGAAAAGGTCGGGTCTCCCGTGCAGGGAAGAGATTTTTAAAGTTTCCCCCTCCCCCACCCCCGCCCCCCACATATACACAGTTAAAAACAGTATAAAGAAAAACACAAACAACTCCTTCACCATTGCTTATTCCACCTGCTGGATCTAATCTTTGGGGCCTTTGCTCATTTCCCTCAGTTATGCTGTATTGCAAGGGAAGACTTAACTAATGCCCTCAATTATGGAACAGCTGGTTAATACATAACTACAATACTATGGGATTGTTGTATGAACCAATTTGGTTCAGTGAATCACATCAATCTAATGTAGTTGACTTTTAACTGTCTCTACTTCAGAGACACTAGGAATGGATTCTAAATACCAACATTGTTAGTGATGTTCAATATCTTGTTCAATCTTCAATCACAAATAAATAAGGAAAAGAATGCTTTGATTTCTATGTTTAATTTGAACATTAGACAATCCTCTGCAGGTCCTCCCAGGTTACGAAACGCCTGATTTATATGAAGCCCACGTATATGATCGAGTGTTTGAGAGATTGGTGGAAAGGGTTTGCTGGCTCTTGCATGCTACAGGCTCTGCTGCGTGGGAATTTGGTTCATGGTAATATCTGAATAATTGATTTAAAAGCTCTGGTTTAATTACCGCTGCCCAATGCTTTTATTTAAATACATTGCCAGGTAGCCATATTTACAACTTGTCAACTGTTTGAGTACAGAACAGTTCTCTGGATTGGAACCCTGGGAAGGACAGAATCATGATAAGAATCAATCCTTATTAAAACTGATAATGTTGCAAATGTGTAAAACTATGACAGTTTTATCAGCAGTCGGGGCCAAAATACGTGACTATTCCATTCACCATAACTGAAAAAGCACATGTTCACAAGTGTTTTTTTTAATTGTCACTAGACTAAGTGGGACCCATTGGGAGGCCTGGTCCCCCAACGCAACCCATTCCCCAATGCAACCCGTTCCCCCAACGCAACCCGTTCCCTAATGCAATATTCCACCACTCACCCGTTTCCCCCAACGCAACCCGTTCCCCCAACGCTACCCGTTCCCTCAATGCATTATTCCACCACTCACCCGTTCCCCCAACGCAACCCGTTCCCCCAACGCAACCCTGTTTCCCCAACGCTACCGTTCCCTCAATGCATTATTCCACCACTCACCCCATTCCCCCCACGCAACCAGTGCCCTCAATGCATTATTCCACCACTCACCTCACCTCCCCCCCCCCCCCCCCCCCCCCCCCCCCAACTACTCTTAGCAGCTCTCTAGCGGCACAGCCATTCCCACCCATTGGGTTCTCATTGTGACATAGAACACGCAGGTATTACTGTGCAGGCGCAGCTGACAGGTGTAGGGGAGGGGGGTGTGTGGTGGGGGGGGGAGGAGGGTGTGTGGGGGAGGGGTTGTGTGGGCGGGGTTGTGGGGAGGGGAGGAGGGTGGGTGTGTGGGCGGGGTTGTGGAGGAGGGGTTTGTGTGGGGGGGGGGTGTGTGGGGGGGAAAAGACCAATCCACGCAATCGTTTTTTAAGATTTTTAAACCTCGCTAAAGTTTACATTAAACCACCGATCAGAACGAAACTTGGTGCAATCGCAGCGCAGGTGAACGGTGAGTAAGCTGGTGAAAAATCGTAGCGCTATCGCACAACACTTTTGCACAAGTGGAATGACCGCGGAACCGGAAGATAACAAGATCAGAGCTTTAGTTATGTATAGATAGATTGATAGATATGTACTGGCAACAAAACTGTGAAATTGTTACTTGCTGTGGTTTCAAAGGCCCATTGATGCAATAACACACAAATAAATATATAACCTTTCATACAATAAACTAATAACAGTAATACTAGTGCAAAACCAGAGTTCACAATACCTA
This sequence comes from Leucoraja erinaceus, assembly GCF_028641065.1. Classification (NCBI taxonomy): domain Eukaryota; kingdom Metazoa; phylum Chordata; class Chondrichthyes; order Rajiformes; family Rajidae; genus Leucoraja; species Leucoraja erinaceus. The sequence goes on along the minus strand of NC_073380.1, from coordinate 109,119,913 downwards.
TTATATTGTACACATAACTGTTTGTATAAGTCCTATAGGAATGCTGAAATGCTTTAGGATTTGACTTTAACCAAGGCCAATGAGAGTCCATTAGATTGGTTGAGTGAATTTTCCTAAATCACAGCACAGAACTTAACATTAATCAGCATGGATGGGCTAATCTGGAGATTCTATATAATATAGAAACATAGAAAATAGGCACAGGAGTAGGCTATTCGGCACTTCGAGCCAGCACCGTCATTCAATATGATCATGGCTAATCATTCAAAATCAGTACCCTGTTCCTCCTTCCTCCCCATATCCCTTGATTCCATTAGCCCCAAGAGCTATATCTAACTCTCTCTTGAAAACATCCAGTGGCAGAGAATGCCACAGATTCACAATTCCCTGGGTGAAATTATTAGGAATGACTAGTATCACAATGGATAGATCAGTGATGTTCTGCTCAAGTGTGTATTGGATATGTGCAGTGGAATTTTTAAGTTAAAACTAATCCATGCTTTACTTGAGTGGGGCATATTTGATACTCACTGGTGCACAGTGAACACAGTGTTCCATCCTTAGTACCATCAAACCCTACCTTGATAAGTGCTGAAAAGTGTTTAAAAAAAGCTATCTAAATGTTGTAAACCATCTGCATTCAAATTATTGACTTAGCTGTTCTGAAAATGAGAATGGTTTCACATCGATAAAATAAACCTTTAAAAATTGTTTTTGAAAACCTGTGTGTGCTCACATATTGGCATGCAAGAAGATATTTGGACATTTGCTAATTTGCAAATACCGGTAGATAATTTAATTTATAAATGAGGTGGAGAATGTTCTTACATTATATAATAAAATAATATTTCATTTAGGATCTGGGAATCCCTCAATGCCTGTGATTATCCTTCTGTTCTTTTTCTTATAATATGCTAATACATGAAGCTCTGCTGCAATCGTAACGGTGTCCAAGCTCTGTTGCATGACATCTTGTGTCTACTTTATGCTCCATCATCTTCTGCTGTGCATGGGCAACCTGTGAGAATGCCACATTTGTGAGATGTCATACTTGAAGGATATTTGTCCCAGATTGTAGAGTTTCACATTTGAAATTCCTCTTTTGCGATTCTTCAACCTCAGACTAGCTATCTCTTGGGTGAGCTAATCCAAACACTTCAACCTCATCCCATAAGTACTAATCTCTGTACTATTTACCATCCTCTTGGCACCAGACCCCTCCCCTCAGCACTCCACCACCCCACCCAGACTTTCAAGGCCCAGCCATTTTTGGATTTAGAAAGTAGACAAAAATGCTGGAGAAACTCAGCGGGTGCAGCAGCATCTATGGAGTGAAGGAAATAGGCAACGTTTCGGGCCGAAACCCTTCTTCAAACTGATAACTTTTTCATAAGAAATTATAAAGCACATGGATACAGAATATTCAAATTGAAATGTTTGTAAAAGTAACATTATTCCGTTACTTAACATCAACCGATCATCATCTACCATCCATTCATAAACTTAAAGTAAATAAATCTTGGCATTTGAATAATCTTAAATTTAAATAAATTATATATAGCGGATCGAGTGCTCTAAACTGTGATCCTTCCCCATAGAACTCCTACAGTTTTGTTATATGTGCAAGTTCTTGTTCGTAATGCGCACTGTTTTTGTTTAAAATTCGATCCTCACTGTACATTATACAATTCCCATTTGTCCTGGAAGGCCAACTGTGGACACTGAGCTGCCTCTCTGTGAATGCCAGGGTATGGACATCTCCTCGGAATTGGGGCAAGCATCCAGCTAGGATGGCTCCTTCAACGACTTGGACCTACAAATAATGACTGGCCAGGTGCAGGAACTGTTGAGCGAGGAAATCCTCTTAGTGATCCTTTCCCTCACATGTGTCAGATGGGAAAGGTCAGGATAGCAGGGCTGAAGTGCAAGCAGATTATGAGGAGCACTCTCTTCAATACTCAAAAGATGCAGCCTCTCACATTCCATATAAATGTGGAAGACCGGCCATTCCAAGAAATGGTAGGTGGTGCATGAGTTTGTGAGTCAACTTAAAAATCAATTTGTTGCATGAGATTGTTCTGTGCAATTCCTTCATCTGAGGTTCCTGTGTAGCGGGACTTCCATTGAACCCCCCCCCACTTGTTGCCATGTGGAAGAACGAGGCACCACGGCTGACATGGAAAAGGACAATAAGCACAAATAGTTACAGTAGCCAATTTCAGGCAACAACCCTCCCACCTCCATCCTTCAACCTTGATGCAAAAGCCCCTCAGTACAAAAAGTGGGCAAGACTTGTTCCATAGCCTACGACTCTTGGCGTCATGTACTAAAGAACTACGACCCTGAAGAATATACAACCATGCACTTAATTACTACCTTTCCAGGAACTAAAATATTTATGCTCTAATATTGCTCTTTAATTTAAATGATCTGTGAAATAACCCAGATATATAATTAATTTGTGCAACTTCCTAAATCGGAACATAATTCAAACCTGGAGACACAAAAAAAACCTGTAAATAATAAATAAATAATAAATAATAATAAGCTGTTGAAAATCATAGATTTTATTGTCACTAGGTATTGAAAATAAACATGGTATTTTCAAAGTGAAGATGGAAGGGCCTGTCCCACTTGGGCGTCATTTGTTAGTCACGCAGGTGGCGCGCGAGGATTTTGCCTACGCCACCCCCCCTGACCACGCACCATGCACATGTAATGCACGCCAAGCGTGTGCGTCGTGGCACATAAATGATGTCGCGTAAATGACGCCCAAATGACAGAAGGCCCTTGAAAGGAAGTCAAATACTTTGGCATCATCAAATCTTCCTTGTTTCAAACAAGCAGTTTGTCGCATCAAATATAAGTTCATGCCACTCTGGTCTTTCCAGTAGCTCCATTCAATTTCCAATTAGATACTATCACCCGTGTAACATGCCTCCTGTAAATGTTGTGGATCTTATACTTTCTCATCATCATCATCAACATCATACTTTATTTGCAACATACGAGGAATTTGATTTGCTACACAGTCATACTAATAAAAAGCAACATAACACACAAAATACATTTTAACATAAACATCCGCCACAGTGACTCCTCCACATTCCTCTGTGATGGAAGGCAAAAAAAAGAGTTCAATATCTATCCTTCATTGTTCTCCTGCGGTCAGGGGCCTCGAACCTTCCGTCTACAGGACGATCTTGACTCCCGTAGCCGGTGGCAGGCCTCCTCGTTGGGCAATCAAGCTCCTGCATCGAGGGGATGTCAGCTTCCAGGATTGGACCCCGGGTCATGGCTAGTCATACCTTCTGTGTCGTTGGAGCCTCCCGACTCGGTCTCTACCCGCGACTGCGAGCTCCATGATGTTAATGTTCACAGGCCGCGGTTGGAGCATCAATCCCAGGCAAGGTGATCGGCTCCGATGGTAAGTGCACGCCCCGCGGTGGGGGTCAAAGTCAGTCCCGAGCAAGGCCGCCGAGCGTCCAGAGATACCACCCGGAAAACAATTACATCTCTGACAAAGTCTCGCCCGACCCCCTCCCCCACCCCCCACATCCCAACGAGAGGATTTGGACATCGGACTGTCGGCAGCGACGAACTGCGGAGGGTTCAAGGCCGTGACCACCATGGGTGAACAAAGGAGGAAGATGACTGAACTTTATCGCCTTCCATCACAGTGAGGAATGTTGATTTCACTGTGGTGGATGTTTATGTTACGTTAATTTTATGTATGTATTGTGTTCTTTTCACTTAGTATGGCGGTATGGTAACGCAAATTTCACTGTACCTTAGTTGGGTAAGTGACAATAAACCCAAACTTGAACTTGAAACAATCCAGAGAACATTAACACAAACCGAGATGAGAAGAACTTTTTTCACACAGAGAGTGGTGAATATCTGGAACTCTCTGCCGCAGAGGGTAGTCGAGGCCAGTTCATTGGCTAGATTTAAGAGGGAGTTAGATGTGGCTAAGGGGATCAGAGGGTATGGAGAGAAGGTAGGTACAGTATACTGAGTTGGATGATCAGCCATGATCATATTGAATGGCGGTGCAGGCTCGAAGGGCCGAATGGCCTACTCCTGCACCTAATTTCTATGCTTCTATGTTTTAAAGCATACTAAAAATAACACAAAAAAAAAGACGGTAGGACAGACAGACTGTTGGCGAGGCTGCCATCGCCACTTATTTTGTGATATTATGATAGAAAACAATTTAACTCTATCTAAAATAAGCTCATGTGACTAAATTCTGCTGTGGCACCTTAGTGGCCTGAGTCAAGCTGGTGAAATTTCTGCCGAGCAATTCTGTGCCTTGAAACATGTCAGGTTTCTTTTTGCAGACTACTACGCCTCCACTGAGAGGGGATAAAAAATAGACATGAATCCCTGTCGAATCTCTTCTTTACCTTCTCAGTTACAAGAAAGAACAGTTATATTTTCAAATTTCTACTAGTTAATGAAGTTTCTTCATTCTTCCTCTTTACATCGTTATATGTCTTTTTATACCTTTCTCAAGGTATGGTGCCCAGAATTGTCATCAATCATCTGTGACCCAGCAAGTGATTTGTTGTGGATTGTTTATGAATATAAGCATTTTTACAACTTTTATTGGCTTGTAAAGATATGTGCACGTGGATGACAATTATTCTCCACTCATATATGCACTTCTCAAATTGTTGCCATTTATAGTATCCTTACTTTGTATTCCTTTGAAAATGCATGGATATCAGTAAGCATTTGATAAAGTCCCCCATGGCGCAAGATTACGACGCGCAGGATTATCATTAACTTGGTCGTATGGATTCATAACTGGCTTAACGATACAAGCCAGAAGGTTGTGGTGGAAGGACAACATTCAAGCTGGAGATCGGTGACTAGTGGAGTTCCATGGCGATCTCTCCTGGGACCTCTGTTGTTTGTGATATATATTATATCAATAATTTGGACGTAAAAGTAGATGGATTGGTGAGTAAGTTTGCAGATGACATCAAGATTGCTAGGGGTCATGGACTGTGAAGAAGGCTGTCAAAGTATACGGCAGAATATATATCAGCTATAGAAATAGGCAGAGAAAAAGCAGATGTAGTATAATCTGAGCAAATGAGAGGTGTTGCACTTCAGGAGGTGGAATCTAAGTGGAAAATAATCAATTAATGGTAAGATCCTTACTAACATTGACCTTGAGGAATTGTTTAGGACTTTGGTTGAATTGCATTTGGAATATCACACGCAGATCAGGTCGCCCCAATACAGGAAGGATGTGGAGGCTTTGGAAAAGGTGCAGAGGAGGTTTACCAAAATTAATGGGCATTAGCTACTGGGAGTGGTTGGACAGATTTAGATTTTTTTCTCTGGGGCGCCGGAGGTTGAGGCGAGACCTGACAGAAGTATGAAAAATTATGAGAGGCATAGAGAGGGTAGACAATCTGAACTTTTTTTTCCAGGATGGAAATATCAATATTCCATCGCTTTAAGATGAGAGGTCCAAAGCTTAAAGGAGACTAGACCAAGTGCAGACCCGTTGGGTCTGTTTCCACAACGGCGTTTGCGGAGGGGGAGGGGAGGAGGAGGAGGAGGAAACGGGAGAGATTTGGGAGGGAAAGGAGAGCGTGGTAGGGGGTGAGAGAGGGGGATGGGGGGGGGGGGGGGGGGGGGAGAGAGAGGGAAACATAGAAACATAGAAATTGGGTGCAGGAGTAGGCCATTCGGTCCTTCGAGCCTGCACCGCCATTCAATATGATCATGGCTAATCATCCAACTCGGTATCCTGTACCTGCCTTCTCTCCATACCCCCTGATCCCTTTAGCCACAAGGGCCACATCTAACTCTCTCTTAAATATAGCCAATGAACTGGCCTCAACTACCTTCTGTGGTAGAGAAATCCACAGATTCACCACTCTGAGTGAAAAATGTTTTTCTCATCTCGGTTCCCCTTTATCCTTAAACTGTCACACCTTGTCCTGGACTTCCCCAACATCGGGAACAATCTTTCTGCATCTAGCCTGTCCAACCCCTTAAGAATGTTGTAAGTTTTTATAAGATCCACTCTCTATCTTCTAAATTCTAGCGAGTACAAGCCTAGTCTATCCAGTCTTTCTTCATATGATAGTCCTGACATCCCAGGAATCAGTCTGGTGAACCTTCTCTGTACTCCCTCTATGGCAAGAATGTATTTGGCAAGGGAGATGGAGAGGGGGGAGGGGTGGGAGAGGGGAAGGGAGACGGGGGGGGTGAGAGGTGTGGGGGAGGGGGGAAGGAGTGGAGGAGGGAGATGGGGTAGGGGGGGAGAGAGGGGGAAGAGTGTGGAGGGAGGGGGAAGAGTGGGGAGGGAGAAGTGTGGTGAGGGAGAGAGGAATGGGGGTGGGAGGAGGAGGGGAGGAGGAGGGAGAGGGATGGGGGAGGGGGAGAGTGGTGTGGGGGATGGGGGGAGGAATTGGGGAGAGAGGGGAGGATGGAGATGGGGGATGGGGAGGGAGAAGATTGTGGAGGGAGGGGGGGGAGAGAGGGGAAAGAGGGGAGGTAGAGTGGGATGGGGTAGAAGTGGAAGTGTGGGGGGGAGGGAGGGAGGGGGGAGAGGGGTAGGGGGGGTGGTGGAATAGCGACAGAGGGGTAGGGGAAGGGGAGGGAGGGAGGGGGAGAGAGAGGGGTGGGGGACGGAGAGGGAGAGGGGTGGGGGTAAGTGGGGGAGAAGTGGAAGTGGGGAGGGGAGGGGGTAGGGGGGAGTGGTGGAAGAGAGACAGAGGGGTAGGGGGAAGGGGGTGGGGTAAAAGAGAGGAAGGGGGGGGGGGTGGGGGAGGGAGGGGGGGGAGGGGGGTGGAAGGAGGAAGGGAGGAGGGGTGAGGAGGGAGAGGGGAGGAGAGGAGGGAGATGGGGTAGGGGAAGAGTGTGGATGGAGGGGGAAGAGAGGGGAAGGGGGACAAAAGGGGGGAGGGGGTGGGGGAGAGGGGATGAGGGTGGGGGGGAGGAGGGGAGGGGAAGGAGAGGGAGAGGGGGAGGAGAGAGGGCGATGGAGAGGGGCGAGGAGAGGGAGATGGAGAGGGGGAGAGAGGGATGGGGAGGGGGAGAGAGGGATGGGGGGAGAGAGGGTGTGGGGGATGGGGGGAGAGAGGGAAAATAGTGGGGAGGGAGAGTGGAAGGGGGAGGAGTAGGGACAGTCCATCTGTTCCCCATTCCCTTTCAACCCCAATCCTCTTTCTCTATTCCCACACACATGATGATGCGTTTCGACACGGGCTGCAGGGGTGGGGGGAGGGGCTGGGGCTGCTGCAAAGGCAAATGTAAATGGATCCATTCCGATTGGACATCTGTGAGCATTGGGCATTGTGACATCACACGATTGAACGTTCACCAACATTCTATGGGTGAGAAGCCGGGTTTCTTTTGAAATTTTTGGGGGGGGGTGGAGATGGATTTTATTAAAAACACGACGAAATTTAATCAGGAGTGGATACTTGGAATGAAAAGTGAAATCTCTACCGAAATGGAAAAAATCTCGGAGATTCTGCGTCTGGTGTTGGCATAGCAACGAATCAAAGGCTGGCAGCCACAAGTCAGGCAGAAAGTCGGCCGGTCGGACACAGAGTTTTAATAAATTTATATTTAATATATTTATTATATATTACTGACTAGACCAAGTGCAGTCTGAAGAAGGGTTTCGGCCCAAAACGTTGCCTATTTCCTTTGTTCCATAGATGCTGCTGCACCCGCTTAGTTTCTCCAGCTTTTTTGTGTACCTTCGATTCTCCAGCATCTGCAGTTCCTTCTTAAACACAAGTGTAGACCCGTTGGGTCTGTTTCCACAACGGAGTGGATACTTGGAATGAAAAGTGAAATCTCTACCGAAATGGAAAAAATCTCGGCGATTCTGCATCTGGTGTTGGCGTAGCAACGAATCAAAGGCTGGCAGCCACAAGTCAGGCAGAAAGTCGGCTGGTCGGACACAGAGTTTTAATATATTATAGATAGATGAGCTGGGCATGTTTTACATATAGGTGGTGAGTTCCTGGTATGTTCTGCCTGGTGGTGGAGGCAAATACAATAATGGCATTTAAGAGCCAGGCAGATGGATATACAGGAAATGGAGGTATATGGATTACATGCAGGCAGATAAGAATTGGCCTCATGTTTGGCTCAGACAATGGACCAATAGGACTGATCCTGTACTGTACTATAATATGTTCTTTGGTCTCCGCATCAAAGCTCAGGGCATGATACCTGGACTTGTTATGGTGGTAGGGCTACATTTTAGATTCTTTCATGGATGAGGACATTGCTGCATAAACCTATATTGTCCATCTCTATTTGCGCATGTGAGAGTGGCCACCTTCTTAAACCACTGCAAGTTGTTTGGCAAAGGTGCTGCTGACTTCAGGAGTTGCAGGGATTTGATTTGGTAATAGTGAAGAAAAGGTGCAACATTTCCATATTAGGCAGCACTTTCATCAGGTGAGTTGTTGGATTCCCATGTACATGTCGTCATTCTAGATGGTGGAGACACAAAATGCTGGAGTAACTCAGCGGGTGAGGCAGCATCTTTGGAGAAAGGACTGGGCACGTTTCGGGTCGAGACCCTTCTTCAGACTGATGTCATTCTAGATGGTGGGGGCCATGGACTAGAAGTCTTTCAGATAACTTTAATTTCAAGTGGTTATTGTTCTGTTAAAATCAAGTTTATTGGGAGGGAAACTATTTTATATTTTTGTGTTTTCTAGCATTTGTTATGCAAGTGTCAAACATTTTCAGTTGACATCAAGAACTGTTCATTATCTCACCCACCAAATAGATTTAAACATTGACATTTATTGTTTTATCAAAAAAAACCCAGCTTGTATTAAGACTGAACAGTCACAATTAACATGAAAATGGGCAATCAAATTTAAATCATCGCAAGTCTACTCTACAGCACTTTACACATTAAAACCTTATGCTGGAGACTAACTTTTCATTGCATCTTTAAATATTTTGCTGTAAGCAAAACCGATATACAGTCGTCCTTGTTCTAGACCTAACATTCTGTTTATGGTTGATATCCGTGTGCAGACACACATGAAAACTACTTTTCAAAACGTACCCAAAGAAATTACTTTGCAGAAAGTGTACAAGGGCTCAACACTCAATTTCCATCAAACAGCACTTTTGTCCACACCTCTTGTGGGTGTGAAGTCCGCTTTGCTTCCACACATTACTCCTCAGATCTTATTAAACCTTAAGTATAAGCTGGACAGATGTCTGTGCTATCTTACAGTCAATCTAAGTTACGCTTACTCTCAACTTCCTAGACTCAGGATCATGACAGTTCACCATTGCTGATATTTTCTACATTTCACAGTTTGCTGATCACCAGTGCATTAGGATAGTTGTTGGTGCTGCCTGTTCCATGAGACCAGATTTATTTTTCCATCTGCCACAGGAGCAGTCAAAATGTGTAGGAAGGAACTACAGATGCTGGTTTACACTGAAGATGGACACAACTGCTGGAGTAATGCCCCTGCCCCGCTTAGGAAACCTGAACGGAAACCTCTGGAGACTTTGCGCCCCACCCAAGGTTTCCGTGCGGTTCCCGGATGTTTTTGTCAGTCTCCCTACCTGCTACCACTACCTGCAACCTCCGGCAACCACCTGCAACCTCCGGGAACCGCACGGAAACCTTGGGTGGGGCGCAAAGCCTCCAGTGGTTTCCGTTCAGGTTTCCTAAGTGGGACAGGCAACCTCTGGAGAAAAGGAGTAGGTGACATTTCATGTCAGAATCCTTCATCAGACATATATCGAGTCTGAAAAGGGATCTGATCCGAAAAACCAACTACTTCTTTTCTCCAGAGTTGCTGCATGTCCTGCTGAGTTACTCCAGCATATTGTCTATCAAGGAGCAGTCAAACCAGGCACAGGCATTTGCTGCCAATTGAGTAGTGTAAGATTTGAAACATTTCAGAGATCTAGTCAGAAAATCATAAAATAATTACAGCACAGACGGAGACCATTTTTCTGTCCTCTAGTTTCTTCATTGAGTCCCACTCTCCATTCTTCTTCCAATGCCCTATCTATTCAGTCTGTGATCTTCATGATTTTAAATACCTACTAAACTAAGTGGGTCCCAGCTTCACATGGGAGGGCCGGTCCCCCAACGCAATATTCCACCTCTCCAGCAATTCCAATATTGCTGTCCAATGGGGGGGGGGGGGGTGTTCTGGAGCACTAGCATGGTGTTGTGGGCCAAAGGGACTGGTTTCTAGGGGGCTAGTATGGACATTGTAGACCGAATGGATTCTTGGGCTGGCAGCTCAGTCACTGAGACCACACTCACACACATGCACTCACAAACACAAACACACATGCGCACACACACTCACACACACTCACCCTCACAAATACATTTACACACAGACAGTCACACTTACACAGACACTCACGCACACACAGACATTCACTCACACTCACACTCACACTCACTGACTCACACACCATATAAATGGCAGTAAACTTTCTTTGGGGCTTCTGCAGTCAGCGGCACTTCCGCAATCAGCTGACCTCGGCACTTACCGGAAATTACACAATCAGCGCGACCTGTCCACGAAGTCACGAAATGAGCGGGACTATTGAACCAAACACAGTGGGGCCTAATAAAGCATTTATTCCTTCCAAACACAGTCAGACCTAATAAAGCATTGAAGTTTCAGGCAGGGCAGCAGGCCAAACAACTCATGGCATTGTCATTAAGGGCTAACAAATCATTTATTGCAAGTACATTGCAGACTCACAGTTCTGTTGATTCACAGCTTAGAATGAGAGTCATGGCCTCTCCCTCATGATCTTCCAGAGTGACTGAGTCATGTCCAGGCATCCGGGGTTTTATAGTCCTGCCTCCGCAGAAGGGGCGTGACCTTCATCGTGGTGATTGACAGGCGAGAGGATCTCAAGGTTTTTTAAACACTCATAACTTTTTTTATTTTTCATCGATGGGAAAAATCCTTGGGGCCTGCTCAGCGGAGGAGGACTGTGAGTAAGATGGCCAAAAAATCATAGCGATATATGGTGCCCTTTTTTTCTAAATTCAATATACAGCGAGACAGGAAATGGGCAAGATGAGACTTTTAATTATATAGATATTAGATTCCCTCTCAACAAACCTTTCTTCACCAATTTAATCACATAGCAAAAGTCTCTTATCCCTTGAATTATTTTTATTAAATCTCTTCTGCACCCCTTTAAAACATTTACATCTATTTGAAAGCTAGATATAATACGCTTGTTGTGGCCAAATTAATGTTTTCAAAAAGTTTGTCATGACTTCCTTTCCCTTAGATTTTCCATCTTCGTTATCCGGGGCTACTAATCTCTGGTGATAAGATTTTTTGATGCTGTGTTTTCGATACTGTAGCCATGCTTAAGTTGTTTTCTTTTCAGCAGAATTTATAAGTAGGCATGAAATTACACCCATTATTTATCTGACTTCCTACTTAAGGAATTGGGTGGATAGATCATAAGCCATATTGAATGAAACCCTGCACAACATAGCTTGAACCTTTTGCATGAGTTCTCATGAGGTCCAGAAGCACAATAGGCTGCAGATGCTATAATATTGAGTGGAAATCAAACTGCTGGAGGAACTTGGTGCCTTGAGGAGCATCTGTGGAGGAAGGAGAGAAATTATTGATGTTTTGGGTCGAGAGCAAGCATCAAATCCTGCATCTAGACCCATAATGCCGACACAAACCCCCCCCCCCCCCACTGATGCTGTTCAACCCACTGAATTACTGCAGCAGTTTGTTTTTGTTCTCATGAGAGAATTCTGTGGGCTTCATTATCTGGCTGGCTTGAAGGCTAAAATTAGATGGTATTGTTTGATTCACTTGATTATCACTGTGACTACTCGTCCTCCAACAACACTTTTTACATGCTTCTGATTTAGAAATTTAATTGATTTTGTTTCAAAATATTAAAGAATTAACCATAGACTTGTAAAAGGATTAATAATTTCAATGGATTGACTTTAAAATACATTAAAATCTCACGAGAAAGGGACCCATTTTAATTTGATAGTTATTTTCTTCTTATTTGATAAAATTGACTTTCTTTGGGTCCCTTACATGTCCTAACTTTGAAGCATATTATTTTAGATGTCGTCACTGTTCCCATTATTGAAATTTTCATTTAGAGGGTAGCTGAAAAACTGAGTTTATTGGCTACAATCTGAGGTGAAAATATGCACTGATTTGTGCAGAATTGAATCGGCTACTGGACTAATGGATGAAGTAACTTAAACCTTTTGTAGAGATCTTTTGAGCAGACTGCACTCGGTTTGTTTGTGGGATTTTCAGAAAAAACTATGTTTAAACATTGGATAAAAGTCTATATTACTAAAAGTCTGATCTTGACCACTTTCTGTTGTTCTGTATATTGATTTTACAAAAAAACGCTGCCACTTATGGTTGTGATTTTTGGCCATCTTACTCCGTCTCCCTCAGCTGCGCAGGACAAGAGGATTTTTCCCATTGCTGAAAAATAAAAGAGTTATTAGTGTTTTAAAAATGTTGAGATTTCTCTCCTGTCAATCACGCCATGAAGGCCACGCCCATTCTGGTGGGAGAGGTGGAGGGACTATAAAACCCAGAAGTGTGGGCGTGGCTCAGCCTCTGCAAGATGGAGGAGGGAGAGGTCAAGATTCGCTGTCTTTAGTGGCTTTGAACCCTGCTTGAAGTGGTAAGAAACTGCACTTGAATTTGGTGGCTTTGCATCCGGCTTGAAATGGAATTTCAAGGAATAGCCACGAGTCAACTACCAGCCCACGAGCTGTGAGTGAGTGAGCTGCCAGCACAACAGGCTTGAGTGACCGAGCCGCCAGCCCAAGAATCCATCCACAATGTCCATACTAGCCCTCTGGAAACCAGTCCCTTCAGTCCACAACACCCATACTAGCACTCCAGAAAACTCCCCCCCCCTCCCCCCGCACTGGCCACTAATATTGGAATTGGTGGAGAGGTGGAATATTGCATTGGGGGACCAGCCCTCCCGTGTGATGTAATCTGAATAATTAGGCAAAGTATGGAGTTTAAAAACATAGAAAGAACAAGGGAATGTCTCTTACCCAGTATGGGGGAATCAAGGACCAGAGGACATAGGTTTAAGGTGAAGGGGAAACAATTTAATAGGAATAGAGGGGTAACTTTTTCACACAAAGGGCGGTGGGTGCATGGAACGAGCTGCCAGAGGAGGTACTTGAGGCAGTCACAACTGCAATGTTTAAGAGGCATTTGGACAGGAACATAGATAGGACATGTTTGGAGGGATATGGACCAAACGCATGTAGGTGGGACTAGTGTAGCTAGGACATGTTGGCCGGTGTGGGCAAATTGGGCTGACGGGCCTGTTTCCACACTGTATCACTCTTTGACTCTATGACTAAATGTAGTTAGTGTAAATAGGGGCAAATTGGATTGTCTCAAAAAACAGGATCAAGGAACATAAAAACATCCCCCCACAATGGTTCCCACTGTGGCGGAAGGCACAAAGTCCAGTCCCCATCCCGTTGTCCACCCATCGTCGGGCCTATTGAGGCCTCCGCAGCCACAGCCACAGAGGCCCAATGTTTTAGGCCATCTCGCCAGATGATGGTGCTCCGGCGTTGGGAGAGCCCTCTCAGCGGCTTGGGATACCTGGAACGGCCGCTTTCTTACCAGAGACCGCGGCTCCCGAAGCCAACAGGCCGCACTGGTTGGAGCTCCAACACTGGTGATCTCGGCGAGAGATCCCAGGCTCCCGGTGTTAAAGTAAGCGCCGCCGCCCGCGGCTGGCTGCTCTACAGACCCGCAGCTCTGTTCCATCGGTGGGCTCAGCATTCTGGAGCTCTGCTCCGTGATGGTGTTCCAGCGCTGTGCCGCCGCCGAAGAAGCCGTGGTTCTGGCCGGTCCCTTCAGGAAACGCCGCTCCAGTCCTGATGGTAGGCTGCGATGATGGGGCGAAGATGCGGCGTGGAGGAAAGCCTCCTCTCCTCTAGGTAGGGACTGAGAAAAGCAGTTTCCCCCTCTCAGCGGCATGGAGTTTCCGAATCAGCCACTTCTTATCGAATCGGCTTCCAAAGTCCACAGGCCGAGCTGGGTGGAGACCCAACACTGGCGACCCCCGGCAAGGGGTCTCAGGACTCCATGATGTTAGAGTCAGCGCCACCTGCAGCTAGAAGCTCCACAAACCACAGCTCCACGATGTTAACATAGAAACATAGAACATAGAAATTAGGTGCAGGAGTAGGCCATTCGGCCCTTCGAGCCTGCACCGCCATTCAATATGATCATGGCTGATCATCCAACTCAGTACCCCGTACCTGCCTTCTCTCCATACCCCCTAATCCCCTTAGCCACAAGGGCCACATCTAACTCCCTCTTAAATATAGCCAATGAACTGGCCTCAACTACCCTCTGTGGCAGAGAGTTCCAGAGATTCACCACTCTCTGTGTGAAAAAAGTTCTTCTCATCTCGGTTTTAAAGGATTTCCCCCTTATCCTTAAGCTGTGACCCCTTGTCCTGGACTTCCCTAACATCGGGAACAATCCTCCTGCATCTAGCCTGTCCAACCCCTTAAGAATTTTGTAAGTTTCTATAAGATCCCCTCTCAATCTCCTAAATTCTAGAGAGTATAAACCAAGTCTATCCAGTCTTTCTTCATAAGACAGTCCTGACATCCCAGGAATCAGTCTGGTGAACCGTCTCTGCACTCCCTCTATGGCAATAATGTCCTTCCTCAGATTTGGAGACCAAAACTGTATGCAATACTCCAGGTGTGGTCTCACCAAGACCCTGTACAACTGCAGTAAAACCTCCCTGCTCCTGTACTCAAATCCTTTTGCAATGAAAGCTAACATACCATTCGCTTTCTTTACTGCCTGCTGCACCTGTATGCCTACCTTCAATGACTGGTGTACCATGACACCCAGGTCTCGCTGCATCTCCCCCTTTCCCAATCGGCCACCATTTAGATATGTCTGCTATAAAGCAGCAGGCCCAACACTCCGGGACTCCAACACGCATGCTTCGCGATTGTAATTCAGTGCTGCGCCGCTGTTAAAGCTCTGACAGGAAAGGCCGTGACAATCCAGTTGCTAGGGCACGGGGTTGGGCGGGGAGGCGAAGTTGCGACTCGGAGAAAAGACGCATCCTCGACCAGGAAGTGACTGAGAAACAGTTTCCCCTCCTCCTTCTCCCCACCCCACATAAAAAAGACTAAGAAACCTCCAAAAACATACTTTTTGACAGACTAAAAATAACAAAAAGGGTGAGAGGACAGACAAACTGCTGGCGAGGCTGCCGCGCCACCCGATATCTCCTCAACACTTGGAGACCTAAATGCAGTGCTGCTAGAGATTCCGTGGCCTCCTATGCATGATCGGGATCTCTTGACGATGTCTTTCAATGCTATATTCCATTAACTGCATCACCAGCCATGGTCACTGTTCAGTTATTCACATTACTATTTTCACCTGACAGCCATTTCTATAAATTAGGATAGATAGATAACAACCATTTGCTACTGTTTCTCATGTCTCTGCTGCTAGCCAATCCACACTTCAATGCTTGAACAGACTACAAGTTATTCGCATGTAGGAAATTAATTGTCCAAACGCATTGCTGGACACCTGAGGGCCTGTCCCACTTGGGCGTCATTTGCGCGCCACGCAAAGATTTTGCGAATCCCAAAATCCTGGGGCGCCGCTCGGGACCGCGCTTCACTGCTTATGTCACCACACACCATGCACGCATCACGCGCGTGTCGTGACGCGTAAATGATGCCGAGTAAATGTTGCGCAAATGACGCCCAAGTGGGACAGGCCCTTTACCACACCTGTCTTCCTTGCAAGACAAGGTAACACTAAAGCCCCCTGTCCAACTTGCGTGTCTATGGCACGCTAATTATGCGACCTCGAGGTCGCGTTGAGGGGAGACGGTCCCGCGAAGGTCGTATGCGACTTCATGCGCCTGCACAGCCGTCTGGAGCGCGTGACGTCATTTGAAGATAGACACAAAATGCAGGAGTAATGCAGCGGGACTGGCAGCATCTCTGGAGAGAAGGAATGGGTGACGTTTCATGTCGAGACCATTCTACAATCTGAAAGAAGGGTCTTGACCCAAAACGTCACCCATTGCTTCTCTCCAGAGATGCTGCCGGTCCCGCTGAGTTACTTCTGCATTTTGTGTCTATCTTCAATTTTCTTGGCCCCGCTCTGGGAGTAGAAGTGGGGGTGGATCGGATCGCAACGGCCGTGAGCCCCAGGCCGAGTTCGGCGATCGTTTGCCTGCTACTGCTGCTGTTGAAGGTGAGACGTTGCGTCGCGCCAGGGTCTTGGGCCGGTCCCACTTTGGCCATCAGTTACGCAACAGGCCATTGGCGCACGAAGATTTCGTTTGCTATACAAAAATTTCGGAGCCCCGCGCGATACCGCGCACAACTACATACCCCTCCACGCTTCTCAATGGGACCGGCCCCGCGCGGCCATATGATGCCCGTGCGCCTCAACGCGATGACAAGGTCACGTAATTTGTGTGCCAAGGACACGTAAGTGGGACAGGCCCTTAAAACACCACAGTACCCAACTGATAATGTATACACTCATTTCAATGCAGAAGATGGTATGTTTGGGTGATTGGAGATACCATTACTGAATATGTGCCGTTTCATTTCCATGTTTTCTAATCTCTCTTCATTTACCATAATCAGCTGGTGAAATTTGTGACTTTGTAGCCACAAATTCAGTTGCAGATACTCAATGCAAATTAGAAAATGACATGAAGGCAGGAAATACACATGGTAGATTGTTGGGCATGGATGAACTTTAGCCAAGCCTTGAAAGGTTCAAATGATTCATAGAATTGTACTAATGTCTCGTTTTCACAGGGCGACTTGACGCAAGATGTAGCCAGAGTGGAGTGGTCGTGGTCTAGCACGATATCACACGATATAACGGGGGTAGAGTAAAGAGTTCCCACGGTACTCGGCAATTCTGTCATTTGTGCGAGTGACTTGTCCGTCTCCCGATCTTTCCCGAATGAACATTGTAGTGGACTGTAGTGTAGTTAATCACGTGGCACAAATGATGTTACTTTGTTGTCACACACTATATTCGTTTTTTTCACCCGAGCTCTTTAATGAGCTGAAGAATAATCTGTGATTTTTTTAGACAAATGTTGTTTGGTGTGATGCACCTTCTCTCAATATGTGCAAGAAGTCGTCTTTTTATTTTGTCAAATATGAATAAACACTGTATCTCACATTGACCGTGATTATTGTGTTATTTTATGATCTACTGAGAGGTGAAACTTTCAGGCTGAAGAAGGCTCTCGACCCGAAACGCCACCCGTTCCTTCTCTCGAGATGCTGCCTGTCCCGCTGAGTTGCTCCAAGCAACTGGTGTCTATCTTCAAAGGACTGACCAGGACTGCCTCTCTCTCTCTCTCTCTCTCCCTCTCTCTCTCTCACACAGGCATGGATGAACTCCGCGGGCCAGGCAGCATCTACGGAGGGAAATGGACAGGCGACCCATTCTTCAGGCTGCCTTATGTCTCTTCCCCCCCCCCCAACTCCCACCCACACACACGAATGCTGGAGAAACTCAGCGGGTGCAGCGGGGCCGAAACGTTGTCTATTTCCTTCGCTCCATAGATGCTGCTGCACCCGCGGAGTTTCTCCAGCATTCGCGTGTGTGGGTGGGAGTTGGGGGGGGGGGGGGGGGAGAGAGAGACATAAGGCAGCCTGAAGAATGGGTCGCCTGTCCATTTCCCTCCGTAAATGCTGCCTGGCCCGCGGAGTTCCTCCATTCATGTCTGTGTGAGAGGGAGGGAGGGAGAGAGAGAGAGGCACACACAAGGTGGATGCGAAATCTTACCTGCCTGTTTCAGTGACAGACACCCACCGCCAGTAAATGAAGTCACCCCCATCTGTCTCCCCCTCCTCTCCCTCGACTCCCCCACCTTTCCCTCCCAACTCCAGTCCCGTCCCGACCCCCTGGGAAACTGAAGGTTTCCCGCTGTAATTAAATAGTTCCCACGGTAGACTGTAAAACTGGGACCCTGGTTCTGGACTCCCCCAACATCGGGAACATTCTTCCTCCATCTAGCCTGTACAATCCTGTAGATACGATTAGACAGGTATCTAGTTATTTAATTCATTTAATGATTTCTATCGCCCAGCCTCTCATCTTTCAATCGGGTTCGGCCAGGAAGGAACTGTAGATGCTGGATTAAAACGAAGATAGACACAACATGTAGCTCAACAAGCAGCATATCAGAAGGGTCTCGAACCGAAATGTCACCCATTCCTTCACCCCAAAGATGCTGCCTGCCGTCGAACTCATTCTCTTTAAACCGGCATCTGCTGTTCCTTCCGAAACATACACAAGAAATAAGCAACTTTTCGGGCCGAAACGTTGCCTATTCCCTTCGTTCCATAGATGCTGCTGCACCCGCTGAGTTTCTCCAGCATTTGTGTGTGTGGGTGGGAGTTGGGGGGGGTAGAGAGATAAGGCAGCCTGAGGAAAGGCTCGCCTGTCAATTTCCCTCCGTAGATGCTGGCTGGTCCGCGGAGTTCCTCCAGTTAGAAACTGCTTTCAGACAAAAAGAGACACACTGACATTAATGAAATGCTTGTTAGCTAGTTTTATTAGATTTGTATGTAAATAGCAAACTGGCTGGATTCACTCTATCCAACTTCCGGGTTCACCGTTCGCAGGAGTTCCCACGGTGACCGCAAGAGTTACTACGGATATCGCACGGGACACTTCGTTCATAAAATGTTGCAATGCTCAACCACAAGTGTACAAGTCACTCTTGGACAAATTCAAACATGTTTGAATTTTCTCCCGAGTACCCAAGGTACACGATTACCTGCCGTTAGCGCCACGGTGGTCCACGAATGCCGTACTGTTACCGCACGAGGTTCCCACGATGTCAAACTCTGGTTACCTCTTGCGTCAAGTCGCACCGTGAAAAGGGGGTTTAACAGCCACGAGGAATCAATTAGCAACAATCTTTCCAGTGGTTGATGGTTATTTTCCATAGTGGACAGGGTGGCGGAGGCAGTACTTGAATTCTCTGAACATATAGTGATGTAGTAGATTGATACAGCACAGTGGATACAACATTTGCCCACTAAAGGAGTCATAGGATAGTAGTGAAGGGTTGTTTTCCAGATTGGAGGACTGTGACCCGTGGTGTGCCACAGAGTTTGGTGCTGGGTCCCCTGTTATTTGTCATATATATTAATGATTAGGTTGAGAATGTACATGGAATATAGAACGTAGAATAGTACAGTGTGTGTCAGGCACTTCAGCCCACAATGCCTGTATTGAACATGATGCCAAATGAAACTAATCCCTTTTCCTGCACACAATTGATATCCCTCCATTCCCAGCAAATTAATGTGCCTGTCTTAAAAACCTCCTAAATGTCATTATCTTAACAGCTTCCACCAACATCTCTGGCAGTGCAGGCACCCACCAGTTATGCCCTCAAGTGCTTTCAACCCTGGGGAAAGATTCCGACCGTCTATCGTATCAAAGAGGGAACTGGCAAGGTATGCAAGCCAATAAAGTCACTGTGACAATAAAGTATTCTATCTATTGTATAAACCTCTATAAGGTCTCCCCAACACCTCCGGTGCTTCACAAATAACAATATAAATGTATCCAACCTCTCTTTATAGCTAATGTCCTCTAATCTGGGCACATCCCTCTTCTCCATCCTCTGCAAAGCCTCCACATTTTTCCAGTAATGCTCCAAATGTAGTCTAACCAAAGTTTTATATACGCTCTTCTAAACTTCCCCCCCAGTCTAGTTCAGTCAAAAAAACACTGAGTCAAGCACTGGAATCTTCCTGATTCTTAAACTAAATGCCGCAATTGATAAAGGCAAGCATTACATACTCTTCTACAAACACTGTATCTACTTGTGTTGTTGCTTTCACGGAGCTGTGGACTTGGACCCCAAGATCTCTTTGTACATCAGTGTTGTGACAAATCCCACTTTCCCCAGATTAAACTCCACTCACCAAGAAATACTCGGCCCATATATGCAACTGATCTATATCCTTCTATGTCCTTTAATAACCTTCTTTACTGTACAGAAACTCCACCAATTTCTGTCTCATCTGTAAATAACATAACCCATCTACGTTTTCATTGAA
Organism: Leucoraja erinaceus; assembly: GCF_028641065.1. NCBI lineage: Eukaryota > Metazoa > Chordata > Chondrichthyes > Rajiformes > Rajidae > Leucoraja > Leucoraja erinaceus. Next base: position 109,099,749 of record NC_073380.1, on the reverse strand, counting down.
ACACCAGAAGTTCCAACACAGATCACCTGCCAGAATAACACCCTTCCAATCTTATGCTCTGTCAAGAGTCAATTTAATTGTCATTTGGACCCCTGGAGGTCCAAACGAAATGCCGTTTCTGCAGCCATACATTACACACAAATAGACCCCAGACACAACATGATTACATTTTACATAAACATCCATCACATAGCTGTGATGGAAGGCCAAAAAAACTTATCTCTCCACTGTACTCTCCCCCCCCCCCCCGATGTCAGAGTCAAAGTCAAAGCCCCCGGCTGGCGATGGCGATTGTCCCGCGGCCATTAAAGCCACGCCGGGTGGTGCGAGGTCGCACACCGGGTCTTGGTGTTGGAGCCCCCCCGGTGTGCGCTCGCAAAGTCCCGCGGCCATTCCAGCCGCGCGGGACTCTGTCCTCTAAGGATAAGCCAGTTCTGAATTCAAATTTGCAAGTCACCATGGATACCAAGCATTTAAATCTTCTGGATTAGCTAGCATGAGGAACCTTGTCAATTGCCTGATGAAAAATCCATGTTGACACCATCCACTGCTCCATCCTCATCAATCACCTTTGTTGTAAATACGCTCTTCTAAACTTCCCCCCCAGTCTAGTTCAGTCAAAAAAACACGGAGTCAAGCACTGGAACAACTAATCTTTATTTTTAGATTGTACAGCAAATTACCCCATACGATATCTAAACCACCATGGGTTTGTATCTGCCTGGCCAAGCCCTTCAGCCTCGTGCAAGCAGAAACACTCCAAAAGGTCACGCGGTCCCAAGCGCTCTTCCAAAATATCGACAAAGGACCGGGGGGGGGGGGGGGCTGCCTTTTATAGGTCCCCGAACCTGAGAGGCCGAACTACATAGGGGTGGTCTCTTTACAATCCAATCAAACATATTAATTACAGCAATACATTATTGACAGTTCCCCAAACCAATAACAGAATCTCCCATACATTGTTTCAAGAGAAGCTAACTTAACTTGAATAATGCAACATTTACCCTGGAATTCAAAACAACCCTGCCAGGGTTTAACACTTTGGCCAATCAACAAATAGCAGAGTAACTGTCTGGTAACATTATTTACAACATGTACAATGCTTTTACAGTAGTCCAATCATATCAATGCATTTACGTTTGTCTGCAGAGTTTCAAAACATTTTATCAAATAAGGAGAAATGAGGAGAACACCTGGATCCTTCACTGTCCTGCATATCATTCTGAGGCTCAGACTAATCAGCGCCATCCAACACCTGTAATTTTACACTAACAAAGGTTAAGCAATTCTGACAAATGCAGGGATCCTCCATTTTATGGTGTTGTTAATTTGGTCAATATTAACATTGTCACCTCTTCAAAGGGAGGACCTGCCCTGGACAAAGCCACGCTGACTGGCCCTAATTAACTCTTTCTCATCCAAATGCAAGTAAAGTCTATCTCTAAGAATTCTCTCCAATACCTTCCCTATTACTGGTGGGAGGTTTATTCAGTTTGTGATTTCCTGGATTATCCCATTAAACATTTTGAAAGGAACACCATTGGTTAATCTCACCTGTTGCCACAGAGGATACAAAGATCTAAAGGCCCCCTCTCTTGTCTCTAACAATAATTTTGGAGAGATCCTATCAGGCCCTGGAAGCTTATCCAGCTTAATGCTCTACAAGAAACTCACCACCACCTTTCTCTTGATCTCAAAATAATTTAGCATATGATACACTGATCTCACCACTCTCCATCGTTCTTGATGAATGCTGATGCAAGGCACTCGTGTGGTACCTCTCCTACATTCGAACATTCCAAGCAAAAATGCCCTCTTTATCCTTGAGTAGTCCTCCTCTCTCTGTAGATACACGTTGGTTTATAATATTTGTCCAACAAGCATTAGGATTATTTTTAATCCAACCTGCCAGTAAATGTTCATGGCCCTTTCTGACTCCCCCCCCCCCCCCCCCCCCCCCCCCCCAATTTCCTGCTTGAGTTCTTTCCTGCTTTCTTTATATTCTTCAAAGGCCCTGTATAATTTCATATATTTTCAAACCTTACATATGTTTCCTTTCCTTTTATGACCAGATTTACAACTTCTCTCAATACCTTGCCATTATGGACCCTACTTACTGGAATATGCTTTGATCACATTTAAACAAGTCTCAGATTGTAGATATGGATTTGCCCAATAACATCAGCTCCCAATTTACTCATCCTAGCTCAAGCCTAATAATATTGCAATTTGTCTTCTCTCAAGGATCATACATATCCTTATGCATAAACTAACGTAAAACTTAAGAAGTTGTGATTGCTGTTCCCAAATGCTTTCCCACTGAAATGCATGTCACCTGGCCAGGCTTGATTCTCAATAACATCCAGTATGGTCCATCCTCTAGATTATCTGTATACTGTTTCAAGAAACCCTCATGGATATACCAACAAACTTTGCTCCATCTTAGCTTCTTCAGGATCAGAATCAGAATCAGACTTTATTCGCCAAGTATGTTTTGCAACATACGAGGAATTTCATTGGCCAGGTCAGAACACATCTCAAAAACACATTTTAACATGAACTTCCACCACAGTGACTCCTACACATTCCTCACTGTGATGGAAGATGAAATAAAGTTCAAGTTCCTTCCATTAGTTCTTCCTCGGTCGTGGGCCTCGAGCCCCCGTTGAAGGGACGATCTTGACTCCCTTAGCCGGCGGTATTTTGGGTCTTCCGTGTTGAGGCGATCTGCTCCTGCAATGGGGGGATGTCAGCTCCCCCGCGACGGGGATCGAACCTTGCGTCGGGGCTGGTCGAACCTTCTGCGGCGTTGGAGCTCCCGACTCAGCCTCTCCCAAAGACTGCGAGCCCTTGATGTTAAAGTCCACAGTGGTCACGGTGGGAGCGACCCCAGGCAAGGGATCCGCTCCGATGTTAAGTCCGCGCCCCGCGATGGGGCTCACGGCAGTCCGAGGAGGCTTCCAGCTCCAGAGATGGAAGGCCACAGTGCCTGGAGAATGTGATCTGAAAAATAATCACATCTCCGGGAAGGTAGGAACTTGAAAAAAAGTTTCATCCGATCCCCTCCCCCAACATAAAACAAACCGAAGAACATTAAAACAAACTTTTAACGCACTAAAAAAAACAAAAAGAATGGAAAAACAACCAGACTACCAGCAGGGTGGCCATCTCCTTGATGCCCCTGGTGATCTTCTTGCATTAAGGATCAATATTGGGTAAGTTCAAGTCACCCACACCAACCTAATTTTTGGGAAGGCAAACCAGAACAGTACTTTCACAGTAAATGACCATGCCATGGAATGGAAGAACAGAGAGACCTAAGGGGAGAAGTACATGGTTCCCTAAAAGTGGCGACACAGGTGGACCAGCTGGTGTAGAAGACACAAGGCATACTTGCTTTCTTTAGATAGTGAATAGAATGCAAAAGTTGGGATGTCATATTAAAGTCGTACAACATGTTGGTAAGACAATTGCTGGAAATCAGATGCAATTCTGGCTACAATACTAAAGAAAGGATGAACTCAAGCTACAGATGTTGCAGAAAAGATTATGGGGATGTTGTTAAAATTAGAAGATCTGAGTTATAAGGACAGATTGGATAGGTTGAGACTTATTCTTAGATACATAGAAAATAGGTACAGGAGGAGGTCTTTGAGCCCTTCGAGCCAGCACTGCCATTCATTGTGATCATGGCTGATCGTCCCCAATCAATAACCCGTGCCTGCCTTCTCCCCATATCCCTTGATTCCACCAGCCCCTAGAGCTCTATCCAACTCTCTCTTAAATCCATCCGGTGATTTGGCCTCCACTGCTCTCTGTGGCAGGGAATTCCACAAATTCACAACTCTGTAGGTGAAAAAGTTTTTTCTCACCTCAGTCTTAAATGGCTTCCCCTTTATTCTAAGACTGTGGCATTGGGAACATTTTTCCTGCTTCTAGCTTATCCAGTCCTTTTTGTAATTTTATATGTTTCTATAAGAACCTCATCCTTCTAAACTCCAGTGAATACAAGCCTAGTCTTTTCAATCTTTCCTCATATGACAGTCCTGCCATCCCAGGGATCAATCTCGTGAACCTACGCTGCACTGCCTCAATCACAAGGATGCCCTTCCTCAAATTAGGAGACCAAAACTGTACGCAATACTCCAGATGTGGTCTCACCAGAGCCCTATACAACTGCAGAAGAACCTCTTTACTCCTATACTGAAATCCTCTTGTTATGAAGGCCAACATTCCATTAGCTTTCTTCACTGTCTGCTGTACCTGCACGCCAACTTTCAGTGACCGGTGTACAAGGACGCCCAGGTCTCGCTGCACCTCTTGGTGTGAAGGAAACTGAGGGGTGACCTTATTGAAGGTAACCTTCGTGACTTTTATAAAGTCATGACAGGCATATATAAGGTGGATTGCCACAGTATTTGTCTAAGTGTAGTGGAGGCTCAAACCACCCATAGATTTAAGGTGGAAAGAAAGAGATTTAAGGGGAACTAATGGCACAATTTTCACACAGAGGGATGTGTGTACATGGAATGAGCTGCCAGAGGAAGTTTAGAGGCAAGTCCAAAGACTATTTGGACATGTTCATGGATAATACAGGTTAAACAGGATAAGACCGAAATGTGGGAAAATGGTACTACTCGAGTTGGGCCATAGTTCCTGTTTCCACACTGTATAATTCAGTGATTCCATAAACAGGCCTTTTTAGCCCACCAGGACCATGCCAACCATCAATCATTCATTTACAGTAATCCTACATTAAACACATATTTTTTTATTATCCCACATTCTCATCAACTCCCCCCCACTCCCCTCCCAACCCATATTCTGCCACTCTCCTATTAAATTGTCCAAGATTAAGACCATGTTATCTGAAGAATCGATTAGCTGTGTACCATCATTGCTATCTAAGCAGCAACAAATTGTGATTCATATCTTATGTCAATTCTGCATAGTTCCCATGGCTTAACATTGCAAGTAACATCACTGTAACCTTTATTGTGGAAAGTATGACATATGCTGCTTTGGTTATCATATTGGAACCAATCGGTCATTTTGGGCGCTAACACATTTTTTTTTAAATGTGAACAAAGCATAATTAGAAAAATGATGAGCAGTATGAAGCCATCACATCACCTTATACTGAGTTGTCAACGGAATCATTCTGATAAGCAGTGTATAATACTTTTGTACAATTCAATCAGTCCAATAATTGTAAGAGTCTTTTCACATTTGTAGAAGCACTTAATTTTGTGAGGGCCCACGGGTAATTGAATGAGTATCTAATAACTTGAGGGCTGTTTGTGATAGAAAGGCTGGCTGTTAATATGTTTTGGTGTACCTAAAGGCCAAGTATATTACTTTGGATGAGTGAGACATGTTGGTGGAATCAGATGTTGCTGCGCTGGTCTATACAGGTTGAAGGCAAGATCTGTTCAACTATGATATTCAGCATTGCCTGTGCCCAGTATATTGGAGTCTGCATTATTTACCTCTGGCCATGCAAAAACAAAACCGTTACACAAATGTTTCACAAAAAAATGTTCACAAAAATGCTTTTAAAATTTCTGGAGTGTGAACTTCTCCTTTCTTGAAGATCATAGGTATCTGTGATACCATGAGAATACGGGATTCTCAGTCAGAAAACCAGTAAATTATAAGGACATAATGATACATCTATCAAATAGAACTAAATAAAGTCTGGAACATATATATACTTAAGGAAGAGATTCTAATTTTTTATTTTTAGATGTTATATTTTATATTTATATTTTTAGATGAAATATTTCTGAATTATAAAGCACTTGAATCTAAATCATAAAGTTTCCAGCATAATTTTTTGTCATGGAAGTTGTTTGAAAGCACCATACGTTCATGGATATTCAAGTGATTTTCCTTTTCTGCATTGGAGATGGCTGGACTCCATAAAGGAAGAGGGTTCAATGTTCATTCCCGGTCTCTGGGAAAAGTATGCAGAGAAAGCCCACCTTTACTTCATTTGCAAGGTGGGATGATGGTGAATGTTAATAGATTTGCCATCAATAACATTTATAAATATAGACCAGTATATAATTAGAGGAAATATCTCTTTGTCGGTATTACAATTAAATCTGTTGTTTGCTTATTAATTTGTTTGTAAAATAGTGTTTTCACTGCTTAGTTTTACAGGAGCTGCTTTGGACTGTGACTTGGCTCTTGTTGGATATTTCCATGGTTTAATAATTTTACTTTGTTAGACATTAGCTTTCTACAATGTTATTTGAAATGATAATGCAATATGAAAATTCAACTCAGATGTCCAAGGAAGTGGAGAGCAATGGATGTTATATCACTATATGTTCACCTCTGAGACCAAAGTCTGAATTCCAATGTAGCTCAGACAGATGAAGTGAAAGTCTCTAGCCTAACAGCTGTTAGAGCTCCTTAGAGACATATCAAGCAGAATCTCAATTCCCAATGGACTTGAGCCCACAACATACATCTACACCCAAAGTTCACAACTGACATGGGAAAAAAATGATAATGATTTCTGAATACAGCTTGAGGGCAAGGGTGGGGTCTAGATTTGATAGCAGGCAATGCTTAAATACAACACGTGTGGCTTGAGAACAGGTGCTTATGATTATTTAGTCTGTAATGTCAAAACCAACTGTTAACATTAAAACTGATACTAACTTAGGCTGGTATTCTCCACTCACTTGCCTAATTTCTGCATTTGCATTTCCAGGGTCTTTACCAGTCATGTAATGTACACGTCATCTCAGTGCTTTTCTTGGTGTGTGCGTTCTGCACTTTGACAGTGTGCTGGGAGAGTATTTGACCATGGGTAATTCCTTAAAACTCTCGTTCTGTGTTTGCTTTTGTCTCAACCAGATCCAGCAAAGAATATTGAACACAATCACTGAAATGGTCAATTTTCCTTGCACTAGTTCAGTGAGAGACCAATTAACACAAGTATCGTTCCAGAAATCAACTCCCGCCTCATGCATTAAGGATTGACCCTACAACCTTCAAAGATATATTGGTCCTGATGACATATCATAAATGACATTGATCAATTAACATTTTGGTTGTGATACTCTTGTGAACAATTTTTTAATGGTACCGCACACTGATATTAAATAATGCTTTTAACATAGCAAAATATAGGAGAACTACAAATTCAACAATACACGTTTTGAAGCCAAATGTCCCACTTTTTTTCTCCAATGTTATGAATATACAGTTTAAAAGTCAATCACTGATTTTCTTTCCTGTATCCTGCCACTTGTCACAAGTTCTGTGATATAACAGTAGGTCACCTGCTTATATTTTCCAAGGATGTAAGTATTTTATGCAAACCAGATTATTTATTCAATTTAGGTTACATAATTTTCAGTCATTAGCCAGAAAAATAAACCAAAATCAGTCCAATTTGGGTAACTGTAATAGGTAAATGATAAGATTTTATAACCATTAGAATTTTCTGCTTTAAAACATTTCCCTTGAACAGATTGGCTACTAGAACTATTAATTCAATTGACTTTCACAAAATGGATATTGACAGTCCATATGATCCTCGTACTGTTTTGTTACATTTATACATCTTATGTAGTCTTTGCATTTGTGGATTATTTATTTATTTATTATGAGAAGAGTCAGTAAATAAACCTCTTTTCAACTGGATCGGCTATAGCTTTAAGATAATTTGCAGTAATTCTTCAGAAATGTTTTGCACAAAGTATGAATCACAGTTTTGGATTCATGCCATAATGCTACATCTTGCCTCCTGCTGCAGCTTCTGTTTTGCAGCTGCCCACATTGCATGCGGTGTCACACTGGAAGAATAAATGTCAATAGATTAAATGCCAGTGTACTTGAAATATTAGATGAAAAAAGCTTCCTGTCTTCATTTTTGAGAAATAAACTATTGGGTTTGAATTTAAAATGATTTATTTCCTTGATACTGTTCCTCCAGGAGCACCACAAGCTGTGTATCTATTCCTTTCAGGGATTTTGCCTAACATGAAGACAAAATTAATTGGTTTGCTTCCATGAAGCGAATTTAGCAGAAGGCGTGAGGGTGGTGCGAATGGCAAACAGAAAACATGGTCAAGAGCACCATATGTCAAATAATGTGAGAATGTATGTAGACTGTTTAAGTGCCGTTGGAAAACAATATTACACTGTTAGTCCATCTTTCTGGACTATTCAAGGATAAACATAGGGGAATAAACAGGAAATATAGAAATTAATAAACAAGTAACAAATGTTGTTATGAACAGGCATTCTTTGTGTTGTAGGGCATTTTAAAGATAGTCCATCAGACAGCAGCGGTTGAAGGATTATGCCCACCATCACCACTTGAGGGCAGTTTGGGTTGGGTAATGTGTGTCTTGCCAATATTACTCATATCTCTTGAACAAAATAAAAACAAAATGGTCTTAGAAAATAGTACCTGTATTCAATTTGATCAATTTAAAATCATAAAATTAACAATTTTCAATCGAAAATCGTAGTTTAGAAGGAGGCCATATGGTTCATTGTGCTGATTCCAGCTCTGTGAAAAAGCTATCTAATTAATTCCCTGTTCTTTTCCAACAGCCATATTTCTTAAGGGTATGTAATGATTTCCACCACCCATCCCGGCAATACATTGAAATCTATATGGTAAAGTTTTTGGTGAATGAAATGAGAGAACAACATTTCGTATAAAATTATGATGTTGCAGTGTTATATAAAGACAAAATAAACAGTTAATGCCAAATATCAAAGCAAAATTGTTCAAATGACTTTACGTTCTACCAAACAATGCAGCGAAATCCTGACAGGTTGACAACAATTATTATGCTTGGCTTTCACAATAAAGAGCCAAATTATATTGGCATGGTTTCCTTCCCGCTGGTTGTTTGCTCATGCCTACAAGATGCTCCCCGACCCAGAGTCCAGCAGCAGCAGCAGCAGTAACATTTCAGCCTTGCTCCTGAAGTACTCTGACAATCTATGAGTATTGGTAAAGTGGGTACAGGGCATTTCCAGCTGGAAAGATTGTAAGTGATTTAAATCTTTTTCAAGTCCCTCTCTCATTGAAATGCTTTGAAGACTATTATATTGAAAGTAAAAAGTTTATGGTGAAAATATGTATTTAAATAGGTAAAACACATAACCAATTAAATATTTTAAAGTAATGCAAAATAATTTCTCCTCCTATGACTTCTCCCTATCTTCTCCACCGAGCTAATGCAGGATCCAAGAGTCGATTCCCTTCTGTAATGCGAAGCTGCGTAGTTCTATAAGAACAATTCTGGACTTTCTTTAGGAGTCCAGTGCTTACGCAGTGGCCCATTAACTGCAACCACACCGGTTATATCAACCAATTTTTGAATAAAGAAGACATTTATTTTGAATTCCCACTTACATTACTTGATGACTTTCCTATAATGACGGCCTCAATTATTTTCTGACTGCAAAAGTGGAAATATATATCCTGTATCCACTTTATGAAAACCTTTCATAATTTAGAGGTCTCTAATTTTACCTCTAGCCTTCGTTTGTGATAAAGGAGATCTGGCCTGAACATCCTTTCCTGATATATTGTGTACTGGGACTTTCAGAAAGCATTTGATAATGTCCCACATAGGAGGTTAGTGGGCAAAATTAGGGCACATGGTATTGGGGGTAGAGTGCTGACATGGATAGAAAATTGGTTGGCAGACAAGAAACAAAGAGTAGGGATTAACGGGTCCCTTTCAGAATGGCAGGCAGTGACTAGTGGGGTACCGCAAGGCTCGGTGCTGGGACCACAGCTATTTATAATATACATCAATGATTTGGATGAAGGGATTCAAAGTAACATTAGCAAATTTGCAGATGACACAAAGCTGAGTCGCAGTGCGAACTGTGAGGAGGATGCTATGAGAATGCAGGGCGACTTGGACAGGTTGGGGGAGTGGGCAGACGCATGGCAGATGAAGTTTAATGTGGATAAATGTGAGGTTATCCACTTTGGTATAAAAAACAGGAAGGCAGATTACTATCTAAATGGCGTCAAGTTGGGAAAAGGAGAAGTACAACGGGATCTGGGGGTCCTTGTTCATCAGTCTATGAAAGGAAGCATGCAGGAACAACAGGCAGTGAAGAAAGCGAATGGCGTGTTGGCCTTTATAACAAGAGGAGTCGAGTATAGGAGCAAAGAGGTCCTTCTGCAGTTGTACAGAGCCCTAGTGAGACCACACCTGGAGTATTGTATGCAGTTTTGGTCCCCTAATTTGAGGAAGGCCATTCTTGCTGTTGCGGGTGTGCAGCGTAGGTTCACAAGGTTATTTCCCGGGATAGCGGGACTGTCATATGCTGAGAGAATGGAGCGGCTGGGCTTGTACACTCTGGAGTTTAGAAGGATGAGAGGAGATCTTATTGAAACATATAAGATTGTTAAGGGTTTGGACACACTAGAGGCAGGAAACATTTTCCCGATGTTGGGGGAGTCTAGAACCAGGGGCCACAGTTTAAGAATAAGGAGTAAGCCATTTAGAACAGAGACGAAGAAACACTTTTTCTCACAGAGAGTTGTGAGTCTGTGGAATTCTCTGCCTCAGCGGGCAGTGGAGGCCGGTTCTCTGGATACTTTCAAGAGAGAGCTAGATAGGGCTCTTAAAGATAGAGGAGTCAGGGGATATGGGGAGAAGGCAGGAACGGGGTACTGATTGTGGACGATCAGCCATGATCACATTGAATGGTGGTGCTGGCTCGAAGGGCTGAATGGCCTACTCCTGCACCTATTCTCTATTTACCTTTGCAGTTTTTGTGGCGTTCTGTATCTTAATCTTAAGAATCTATTAAAGTTATTCATACTTAAAGATCCAACAGTGAAATTATCTATTTCCAATCCTTCTCAACAATGCTAATATTTTGCTGGGTGCACTATTCACCCTACTAATGAGCACATAGACATTTCTCAATAGATGTGCAGAAGTTTGACACTGCTCTCTACATGTCCGACTGCTGCCATTTTTGATTGATTCTGCGAGCAGATTATCATAATTCAGCCCAAAGCTATCTGGTTATAAGAAAAAACCCCCACTTGATTGAAGGATTCATGGGTGATCGACTATGAGTTCTTAAAAAAATGATTTATTTCAGTATAGTTTTACAATTTGATTCTCATCGTTAAAACTTCTTAATATAATTCTGATGGTCTTGATGATCCAAATTGAACTGTTAAAATTGTTGAAGTATAGCTCACATTCTGTTGCTTTGAAGATGCTGTCATTGTTGTTAGTGACAGCATTAAAAATTTGGTCCTTTGAAGCATTGTGAGAAAGATGAAGAAGCTGAAATGACTTTATCATGTTAATTGGAGATCAATTCTGTCAGTTTGGGCATCTGTTGCTTTATATAATCTCATCCATATTGTGGGCAAGCTAGGATGGAAAGTTGAAATCAAAGAGAAAGGAATTGGGCTGAAAACTTCAGGAAAATGACATTTCATAAACGTACATTTAATGAAATGGATTTCACTCTTTGTGATTTTTAAAGTCAATGAGGAAAAAGAAGTAAGTGCATCTGTGATTGTTACATTTGGTGTAGGTGAGCTTAGATGTGCCTTCCATTTGGATTTCAGTTGGGGCAACTCATTGATACGTTGTATGTTATGATTTACATTAGTTGCAGAAAGCAGTTTTTCTTAACATCAGCTAAATATATCTTAAAATCCCGATAATTTCCAAAGTAATTAATTTACTTTTTATTTATAAAGAATCTTTTAAAATGTTTTCCTCTGCAGATTAAAACACTTCTACCAAACGAACACAAACTGTGCAAAACAGTGTTTAGTAATGCAGGCAGGTAGGACGAGTGTAATTTAGGCATCTTTGTTGGCATGGGCAAGGTGGGCTGAAGAGCCTGTTTCAATGCTGTATGACTCTACTTTCAATCCGTACTCTATGGTAGTTGAACCACCTGCTATGAGAAATAGGTTTTTCCTATTTACTCTCTCTTATTAGGATTAAGAAAGCCGATTAGGAAAGGGGGAGATGCAACGAGACCTGGGTGTCATGGTACACCAGTCATTAAAAGTAGGCATGCAGGTGCAGCAGGCAGTGAAGAAAGCGAATGGTATGTTAGCATTCATAGCAAAAGGATTTGAGTATAGGAGCAGGGAGGTTATACTGCAATTGTACAGGGTCTTGGTGAGACCACACCTGGAGTATTGCGTACAGTTTTGGTCTCCTAATCTGAGGAAAGACATTCTTGCCATAGAGGGAGTACAGAGAAGGTTCACCAGACTGATTCCTGGGATGTCAGGACTTTCATATGAAGAAAGACTGGATAGACTCGGCTTGTACTCGCTAGAATTTAGAAGATTGAGGAGGATCTTATAGAAACTTACTAAATTCTTATGGGATTGGACAGGCTAGATGCAGGAAGATTGTTCCCGATGTTGGGGAAGTCCAGAACAAGGGGTCACAGTTTAAGGATAAGGGGGAAATCTTTTAGGACCGAGATGAGGAAAACATTTTTCACACAGAGAGTGTTGAATCTCTGGAATTCTCTGCCACAGAAGATGGTTAAGGCCAGTTCATTGGCTATATTTAAGAGGGAGTTAGATGTGGCCCTTGTGGCTAAAGGGATCAGGGGGTATGGAGAGAAGGCAGGTACAGGATACTGAGTTGGATGATCAGCCATGATCATATTGAATGGTGGTGCAGGCTTGAAGGGCCGAATGGCCTACTCCTGCACCTATTTTCTATGTTTCTATGTTTCCCTTTTAATTTTATACAGCTCAATTTATTCTGTTCCAAAGAAAATAACTCCAGTCTATTCAATATTTCCATAATGCTGATCATTTCCAGTTTTGGGAGTATCTTTGTACATCTCCTTTGCAGCCTCTCCACTACAATCTCAACTTTCTTACAATGTGGTGACCAAAGCTATACAACAATACTCAATCTGTGGCCTGACAAATGCTCTGTATAGTTTTGGCATAATCTTTCTACTTATTCTGTTCCCATATTTCATTATAACCACCATAATGACTACCTAATATTATAACTATCTGTCCAGTTACCTTCTAAAGATCTGTCGACATGCACACCAAAGTTCCAACATTGCACATTTTGCAATATCTTATTGTATATTCCCATGCCTTGTTGCACCTTCCTACAGGCATTGTTTTTGCCCTTCTCTGGATTAAATGACATTTGTCATTATTTTTGCCCAATTGACCAGATCATCTGCACTCTCCTGCAATTTAAATCTTTTCTACTCTTCTAAATCTATTCTTGCATCATCTTCAGATTTTTTTAATTTAATTCCCTTCACAAATGTCCAAATCAGAAATATTTAGAACAAAATAACAAGGAACTGACTACTAAATTATGAGAAATGCCACTGGTAACAGCCTTCCATTCACAAAAAAAAACATTTGTCAATCATTGTCCTCTAGTTCCTGTAATGGAGCCAATATTCCCCTTGGATCCCATGCAATGTTACTTCTATGAGCACCGTTATATGGGACCTCGTCAAAAGTAGTCCTAAAATTCAGAGATTACTTTGTTATCACCTCTCCTAAAAAAAATCAACTGAGTAAATCAACCATGACCTTTCCTTCAGAAACCCATGCCGTGTTATTCTGTCTGCCTCAAAAACAAGATTCATGCTGTCTGTCATAATGGATAACAATTTGTCCACCACCAAAGTTAAACTAGCCTAATTCATGATTTATCCCGTCCTCCCTCTGAACAACAATAGAACAATAGTCCGCCAAGTAACTGGTAATAGTTCTGTAGCTAGTTCTGTAGCTAGGGACATTGAAAAGTCATTATCAGAATTTCTGCAATATAATTCTTTGCTTATGTAAATATCCTGGAGAAAGATGCTATGGTGCTTCAGCAATGAAAGAAGTAACTGAGTTTCTTAGTGATTGAAAGTCGAGAAAGGAAAGGCATTAGAAAAGCTCACTGTACTTGTGTGGATAAATCATTCTGGTCCAGCTGGGAAATTTCTCAGTTTACTGAAGGGAGTAAATGAAGAAATTTCAGAGGCTTTGAGAATAATCTTCTAAAATTCTGAAGATTCACAATGGTGCCTGAGGATGAAACAATTAAAACATTGTGTTTTATACCAAAAAGGTATAAATAGCCCTGTTTGTGAGTGAAGGGCTTGTTCCTGTGCTGTACTATTCTGTGTTCTGTTTAATCCCTATGGTGGACAGTTTCTAGTAACAACAACCAGGGGCAGTATGCCAATCACTTGGAGAGCACTAGATTGATTGGGGAAAGCTCAGATTGATTTCTTAAAGCTGCTTTTAAATGATTTTGATGAAGTTACCGAGGGCCAATGAAGGACATTTAGTTGATGTCGTGTGCATGGACTTCCAAAAAATGCCACATAATAGGCTTGTTATCAAAAGTGAAGCCTAGGCGAAAAAGAGAATGTAGCAACATGGATAGAAATTTGGCTAAGCAGCAGGAAATGTGTTACATAATAATTTGGAGCAGGTGGCACCTCATGCCTGCTAGACTGTGGGCTGAAGAGCTTTATTCCAATGTTTCGTGACTCAAGTCACAGAACTACATGAAATTTTCACTTATTGTGTCAAAATATTATATAAATCACCCCTGAAACTCGTCATGAACAAGACTTGCACATTTTTATTAAATTAGAGAACAACCGGAAAAATATTGGGTATTTTTAGTCCAATCAAAGCAAGTTTAACATTGAGTTGTATGCCAGTTGGCCAATCGCGCGCTTTGCTTCAGGCTGGCACACAACATGGCTGAGAGTGCCTCAACTGATGCCTGTTTTACTGGAGATTCCGATGAAAGTTCTGTGGAATACATGTCGTGAAAACTTGCAACAGGGTAATTGAATTTAGTGAGAAAAGCATTAAGAAGTCTGAAGAATGTGCAGCTAAGTGGATAGAAGTGGAAGAAAGTCTTGAAAGCAAAGTCCCTGCTGAGGTGCTGCAACACAAAGTTGTGAACTTTGTGAATCAACTCAAACTGAAAGGTAAGATCTAAAGTCTGAATTTATGAAAATTAATCTGTATGGACTTTAATTCATTTAATTGCACCCTTTATAATGTGAGAAAATGAGACTCGGAGGCTGTACATTCACTCATTCATTCATTCACTCATTCATTCATTCATTCATGCATTCATCATCATTCATCATCATCATTCATTCATTCATTCATTCATTCAAGCATTCATTCATCCATTCATTCATTCATTCATTCATTCATACATTCATTCATTCATTCATGAAGTTGAGGGCCTAAACTATATGTATCAATAACAAGGTAAATTAAACATTTTCACTAATGCCAGCTTGTTGTAGAGTAATAAGTCTTAACCATCTAATCTCGGAGCTGCCTGCGATAACTTACCAGTAAAAAGTGCTCTGATCGCAGGGCCTACGTATTTAACATAGTGAAGCTGCGGTCTCAATTAAAAAGCGGCCGATTCACGACCGCGGAGCCGCGGATCTTCTCCGCGGGCGGGGGGGAGGGGGAGAGGCTGTACATAGTGCCGTCCGTAGCGGCCGTTTCCAAGCCCCGACCACGGGAGAAAAACGGAGGAATATTCATTGCACTTTATAGGCTGCCATTGGAGTGAGAAATGGTAAGAATTGGCTGATGTTTATGTAGAAATGAATTGGTGTATGTGAACTTGAACATGAACTAATTTATCTATAGTAGTAACAGTGTTATTCTCATTAACATTAAGAAGAGGTTGAAATGTTATGAATTGAAGTCCATGCAGACTTAATGACTATGAGATGTTTTTTTTGTAGCCTCTGCCTGACCCTCTACAGGGGATGGTCTCCCCTGCCATTAATATATATATATATATATGTATAGGTATATAGGTATAGGTATAATAATATATAGTTTAAATGGACTGCAACACGGTAATAGGCTGCCCATTGTGTAATATGGGCATTGGCCACTAGATGCACTTACTTTCCCGATCTGATTTCCTAATTAGTTTATTTAATTAATGTGCAACTTTCGGCAATGACGAGTTATGACATCCTTCTCAATTATATTTCATCTAAATCTGTGGAAAATTTCATGTAGTTTGGTGACTTGGGTCACGAAAACTGATTTCTAGACACATTTTTGATGCTCGGCCCACAGCCTATGCTCCGCCAATTAAGATGATACCTGATCTGTTTGAAACTGACCTCTATTTCTCCCTACTGTTGGTAACCTTCACTGTATGGCTTGTTTGCCCCCTACATTCTCTTCTCCCTACCCCCATCTCCCACTGCTGTCAAATATTCAAAGGCTGACTTTTAGCAATACGGTTCCAAAGATTCATCACCCAGAGTGAGATTATTTTTCAATCTTATCTGTGTCTAAAATAGGCAACCAGTTATTTTAAACAGCGACCCCCAAGAACTAGATTCTCCCCGAAGAGAAAAATATTCTCTCCACATCCAAATTGTCAAGACCTGTCAAGATAGATGGAGGCCTTTGAGGATCTTAAATGTTTCAATCGAATCATTTCTCTTCTAAACTGCAGCAGCTAGCAAAGATGATCCGATCTTTTCACATTATACAACCATCCTCCTCATTCCAGGTATAGTCTAGTCTAGTTTAGTTTTGTTTAGTTTAGAGATACAGCCTTCAGCCCACCGAATCCACATCGACTTGCGATCCTGGCACATTAACATTACCCAACACATGCTGGGGACAATTTTACATTTTTGCTCAGCCAATTAACCTACAAACCTGAACGTACGTCTTTGGGAGTGTGGGGGGGAAACCGAAGATCTCGGAGAAAATCCATGCGATCTGGGGGAGAACGTACAAACTGCGTACAGACAACACTCACAGTCGGGATCAAGACCGGGTCTCTGGCACTGCAAGCGCTGCATGGCAGCAACTCTACCTCTGCTCCACCATGCCGCCCGCCCTAGTCCAATAAACCATCTTTAAACTATTTTCATTGCATTTATATCCTTCTCTAAATCAGAATGAATGAGATGTGAAATTTAAGCTAGAAGGCATGATTCCAAAAGGGGTACAGAAACAGGAATCTGGATGTATATTGCATGCCTTATTGGAAGTGGCAGTGACATATTGAAAATATGCCAGATATACAAAATAGAGGAAGTTATAAGCAGAGGCAGATGCAATGGTAAGGACCGTGATGAATCTTTATAAAGTGTTTGTTTGGTCACAACTGGAATATTCTGACTAGTTCTAGATTGCACATTTTTGGAAAAGTGTTTTGAGAAGGTGCAGAAAATACCAAATTAGTTCCAAGGGTGATGGAGCTTAGTTGTGTGGATGGACCGGAGAGCTTAGGTTAGACTCCTTGGAACATAGGCTAATGGCAGGAGAGCTGATGGAGGTAAAATAGGTAGAGTGAGACTGTTCCCATTAGTTCACAAGTCATGAACTGGAAGACATGGGATGAAAGTGATGGTTTGGTTTGGTTTATTTAGTTTAGTTTAGAGATACAGCGCGGAATCAGCCCCGCCGGCCCACCGAGTCCGCATCGACCAGCGATCTCCACACATTAAAATTATCCTACACACACTAGTGACAATTGACACATACACCACGCTAATTAACCTGCATTCCTCAACGTCTTTAGAGTATGGGAGGAAACCGAAGATCTCAGAGAAAACCCATGCTGTCACAGGGAGAATGTACAAACTTCATAAAGCTAGCACCTGTAGTTGGGATCGAACCTGGGTCCCCAGTGCTGCAAACGCTGTAAGGCAGCAACTCTAACGCTGCGATATTGTTCTGCATGCTAGCCTGTCAAATCATAGGATACACGAGTACAATAAATCCTCTTCTGGAACAGCACATTCGGGCATCGTCTACCACATTTCAGTGCCATCGATTTTTCCAAAGTGACTGGCAAAAGAATCAAAATTGACACAGTGGGAAATGTTTTTGTGCAGTGAATAGTGAGTTTGGAAGGGTCGTTATAGAGGCAGATTGTACCATTTAAAAAGCAGCTAAATAACAAAAAAGTAATTTGCCACGCAACTGGGAGAAGGTGGATGATTTGCTCATGCAAGGAGCTTGTACAGACTCGCAAAGCCTCATTCTGTGTTGCTGCCATCTGTGATTCTCTAATTTCATTCTGGCCTGGGCAATTTATTCATTTTCACAGATCTTAAAAATACTTATGCATTTATTGTGCTGATCCTATCCAATATTTCAAATTATAACTTCAACATGATCATCCATTTTGTAAAACCACCTGCAAAGTTGTCAGGAAAATCTTCACTCATATCCTGCACTTGTCTAATAGGTTTTATTATTTCCCTAGTTATTCTCTATCTTTTTGTGTATTTACAAAAAGTGTTTGGATTTTCTTTGATTCTGCAAACAATACTTTTTCATGTTCTCTTTTCGATTTCCTAATTTGCCTTTTAATTTAATCACTACATTTTCTATACTAATGATGGCATTCAATAGCATTAGGTTCTTTGCAACTGAAATGCGCTTTCCTTATGTGTCTCCCACTATATACTGCACCATTCAGGCAATCCCACCTTTTTGCTTTTGAGGAAATATTTACCCTAAACCTCATGAATCTCCCTTGAGAACCTCGCATTGCACTGAGGCTGATTTGTTGACAAGGAGCCAGTTCCATTCCACTTTGCTCAATTACTTTGCAGTCTTGTAAATCCACCCAAATTTAAAATCCTTCTATCTTATGTTTCTCCTTTTCCGCAATTATACTAAATTTAATCAAATTATGTCAACTAACTCGTTCATCCTTTCCAACATATCAAACTTCTACACCTGTCATTGTTTCTTGAGCCAATATTGCCATATGCTTTTTCCATTTTATATAATTCTCCATCTTATTTGAGAACTCTGTATCCAGGAATGGTGATCTGCACTTCCCACCTCTCTTTAAGCCACTTTTCCATGACATAGGACAATAATGTCATACTGAAGAAGGGTTTCGGCCCGAAACGTTGCCTTTGCTCCATAGATGCTGCTGCACCCGCTGAGTTTCTCCAGCACTTTTGTCTACCTTCAATGTCATACTTCTATATGCCTACAGCTCTTTAATGCACATTCAAATGTATTATCTTTGAGATTACACTATCAAACTAATTTGTATGTATTTTTCAAACACTGTCTTGCCTTCCAAACACTACTGCCTTTCAGTTTGAGAAATGCTTAATTTCCTTTTGAATCTGAAAGTAGGAAGTAGAGTAAAACTACTCTGTGCTCTCATACAGCAGCAAATATGCTTGGTAGGATATTGGTCTCATCTCAGCACTCTGCAGGTGCCATCTGTCTGCTCGGTACGAGTCCCACTTTCCTCAGATCCATCTCTCTAGACCCACATTCACCTGCACTGTACTCCTACTCAGTAGGTGATGGCACAGTGAGTATTCTGAATTCCTAATCCATTCCTTAATTCCCTCAAATTTACTTCCAGTGCCTCGTGCCATTCTCTCCCTTTGCCTTTGGTGCTGATTTGTACAATGACCTCTGACACTTTAGCCTTCGGCTCCAGAATGTTCTAGAGCTGACCAGTAATATCCTTCACCTTGACACCACGTAATCGGCATACTAATCTGTAATCACATGGATGACTGCGAAATACTGTATTTCTAATTATCATATCCCCTTTTACTATTTCACTTCATCTTTTTTCTCCCACCCTAAATGGCTGAAACATAACATCATGGGATTGGATTTGACCGGTTTCTCCAGGGAAATATTCTCCCTCATTCGAGTTCGGAACGGAATACTGGTTAGAGAGTCAGATGCCCTGCAGTGACGTCTAGACTTCCAACTTTTACCTTTTTGCCTGTCTGGCAGTTATGTAAGGGCCTGTCCCACTTGCATGCGATTGCATGCGTTTGGCGCGACCAAACAGAAGCGCAGTTCACGTGAAGTTCGCACTAAGTACGCGCTAGGTTCGCGCGTGACATCATACTCACCAATCAGCTGGGCATGGCATGGCATCAGGCGGTGACGTAATCACGCTGCGTACTCTGTCAAGACGTTGTGTGTGCCATCAAGACGCTGCTAACGACCGCAATGCGCCTGCGAGCCGACAGGCCGTTGGCACGCAAAGATTTTGACCACTGCCAGTATTTCGGAGCCCCATGCGATCTCGGACCAGCACCGCACAACTCCGCGCTTCTAAGTGGGACCGGCCCCGCGCAGCCATATGGTGTCCGCACGCCTCAAGCGACCACGAGGTGGCGTAAATTGCGAGCCAAGGTCGTGGGACAGGTCCTTTACTGCCCACCTTCTCTTTACCTCCTTAAATATGCAACAATGAAACATTGGTTATTCTTCAGGCTGCTAGACCATTGCCTACAACTGCTAACTATTGAAAGAGGGCAGACCTCAGATATCATGATATGTGATTCCCCAAAAATATCATGCTTGACATTGTTTTAGAAATAGATGATCATTCAGTGAATTTATATTTATGTAAGCCTAAATTCACCAAGGTTACAGCAGATGGATTTGAATTTGTTATACATTTCCTCAAATTATTTCAATTAATGCCCAAATAAAATAAAATGTAATTTCCTGACTGCAATATGATTTTGGTGATCAATTGACAATTATCCCTAATTTCACTTCCATGTTCCAACATCACCCAGATATTTCAGTTAGATTAGTCTGTGATCACTGGAAGTCATTCATTATTCCCTTATTGAATTTCTCTGAGATTATCTGTTATCTACATTTTACAGAAGGGATTATCTGTTTTCATCAATATTTTATGAATGTGATTATCTCCCATTTATCACTTACAGGCATGTTGTTGTTACTATAATTTTGAATGGGATTATCCATAATATGTCATTTACAGAGTTATTATCTACTGAAAGTAAATAGGAAACCTGATAAAAGATGATTTTATCTATGATTTGCAGATAGATTTATCTATTATCTCAAATTACAGAAAGAACTATTCAAAGTTGATAATTTGCTAGCTAGAATATCTTTAAAATTTGCAAAGACCATTATGGGTTCTGTTTAATTTACAGAGCGAGATGTGAATTGCCTTCAATAAATTCCAGAAAGGGCAATCTAGTATCTTTGTTTTAGTCTGATTTATCCATTATCTATAATTTTCAGATGACGTTATCTCATCTAATTTGCACAGTTACCAAACAGATGTCTTATCAAATTAGAGGTAGTTGTATCTGTTCTACAAAATGTATCAGTGGGATGATTGCTTTGTAAGTAATTGTTGTAAATGACAGTGAGAAGCAGATTGATTATAAAATAATCAGAGGGGAAGTGAAAACTAAAATGAGAGAGAAGCAGAGAGAGCACAAGAGAAAAGATTTGTTGCCAACATAAATAGGAACACATAAATGTTGTATAGGTATATCAATAGTGAAAAGTGAATGCCTGGGGGAGTGTGGGCTGTTGAGGAAAAAAATCTGAACGTGCATGGGTGCTGAAGTAATTGTTAAGCTACCAATTGACCACTTTGTCTTCTCAGGAGAAGAGGGTGCCTCTAATATTATAGGGAAAGATGATGTGTTGGCACATGCTAAATCCATTAATAGCTGGTGGCATGGAGGAATTGGAGTAGTTGGTGAGTTATCAGGACCAAATGGGATGCACTTATGAATTTTGTGGGAAGTATGGGAGGAAATGGCAAAGTCACCTTTTGCAATCTTTCAATGCTATTTGGTTACAGCGGTGTGCTACTGGAGAAAGGCAAATGGCATTTCCTTGTACAAAAACAAATGAAGTGAGGAAAAGAGCAACCACCATCCAGTCAATTTAAACTTAATGGTGAGAAAGCTTTTAGAAATATTGATTGCTAGTCAAATGAAAGAAAATGGATTAGTTAAAACAAGGCAGCTCAGATTTATTAAAGGGAAATTATATTTAGCCAATTTGACAGGACGTTTTGATTAGGTAACAGAGTTGATGAGCTTATCCCAATCAATGTGATGTATAAGGAACTCCAGAGGCGTTTGATAAGGTGCAGCACAACAAGCTTATCAGGAAAGATCAAGCATGTGCTATGGAAGGGACAATAAATACCATGGTTAGCTGACTAACTAACAGGCCACAGAGAGTTGTGGTGAAAAGTTTGTTTTTCAGACGGGGGAGGTGAATTGTGGCATTCTCCTAATTGATGTTCAGCCTATTGTTTTTCTTGATCTAACATTAATGATTTAAACATGGCGCTGCAAGACACAATTTCTAAATTAGCAGATGACCCAAAGCATGATAGTATTGTGAGCTGTGATTATTTGCATTTGGATATAAAAATGCTGGTATCATGGGCAGACACATAACAGATGAGGTTTAATATGGAGATATGTGAGCTGATGCACTTTGGTAGGAAGAATGAAGGGAGCAAATGGAGATAAAGGATACTGTTCAAAAAGGGGTGCAGGGGCAGAGGGACCTGGGAGTGAAGATCAATGGAGGACTTGGCATGGGAGGACCGGCGTGAAGAATAACGGAGGACCTGGCTGGGGGGGGGGGGGGGAGAACAAAGAGGGATCCAGTATGGGGAGGGGGGGGGGGGGGGGCACTCTAGTTTTATAATCCTCAGGGGTTAAGCCTGCGTTCATTTGTTTGTTCGTTCGTTCGGGTCAAGGCACTGTGCACACGGCAGCCAGCCAACAGTCACTTGTCTTTCTCTTTTTTTCACTTCTAATTTAATTTCAAGTTTTCATGTACCTTGGGTGTTATGACTGTCAGCAGAGCAATTTCCCTCCGGTGATGAATAAAATTATATCGTATCGTATCGAGTAAGGGTGTACAAATCATTGAAAGTAGCACCCAATGTACAGAAAGTGGAAAATAAGGCATACGTATAACTGCGATTTAACCACAGAGAATAAATAGCAGAGAAGTTTTGTAGAACATTTATAAAACATCAGCCCATCCTCAACTGGAGTGTGGTGTTCATTTCAGGTCCATTTCAGCATTATAGAAAGAATGTGGCAGCGCTGGTAATGGTCCAGAGAAAACATATGATAATGGCGGGCTGGCGACTGGAGATCACAGGTATCATGTAAAGAGAATTGATAGTAGCATGAGGAAAATATGTGTTTCGTTGTCTCGGTACTGTACACTGCACAATGACAATAAAGTTGAATCTGAATCTGAGTTTATGTTGTATGTGATTGGAATCTGAAACGCAACATCTGCAGTTGTTGTGTTAGTGAGTTCTCTTTTTGTCTTTGAGAAGAATTAAATATATGATGAGGAAAATGTAGTAGGCTGTGCAGGAAGGGTTGGGTGTGCAACTACCGAGTTGCTCGGGCAGAGAGATGGCTTTAGTCACAGTAGTTGAATGATCTTCTGTGCTGTGACCATTCCATAATTATGTGATTTTACAATTTACAGACCATTATATATTTTTAAATCATTGAATGACTCAGTTACTTGAATATATATATTTTTTAGATAAAATAGCAATCAGATATAACTTAATTCGGTTTAACATTTAAAAAGTGGACCACTTCTGAGATCTTGGGAACTGGTTCTGAATAAAGGTTAACCTCAATGATGAAATTCAATTACACCATCAAAATGCCAGCACAGCCTTTAGTCATTGATTCCCTATACCAGACTCCTGAAAAAGTCTTTCTACCCTATGCTTTGTTGCAGCAGCAGATTAATTTTTAGCCAGAGGAAATTAATTCAAAGATGTTCTCAAGACCTCCTTGGAAAAGTGTAGCATACCATTGTCTTTTGGGAATTCCAGGCTGATGAATGTTTAAAATGGAGGTAAAATATTCTAATTAACATTCAGAATCTCTAGCCCATCCATCTGAAGTCCTGTTTAATATGCCTCCTCCCAAACTACCCACATCCTCATAACATTGAGCATATGGTAGATTTGATGGTAGATTCATCAGGCCAAGATTGTGAACCTTGTGATCTGGTAGCAAGACAACAACCTTTCTCTCAGCGAGACAAAGGAGGTGGCGATTGACATCAGGAAGTGAAGTGGTACAAATCCTCCAGTTTGTATTTATGATGCTGAAGTAGAGGGTTGGAATCTTCAAATTCCTAGGACTAAATATCACCAACAGCTTCTCCTGGACCACCCATATTGATGCCATGGGCACGTAAGCACACCAATGCCTGTAATTACTTAGAAAGCTTAGGATGTTTGGCATGTCTCCAACAACTCTCACCAACTTCTACAGATGCGCCGTGGAAAGCATTTTATTGGGATGCATCACAGCATGGTTTGGAAATTGCTCTATTGAAGACTGCAAGAAAGTGCAAAGTCCATCGTGTTTCGGTGATTAGGTAGGGTTGGGGTTCGGGTGCATGGTGGCTGATGGTTGATGAGAACAAACTGTCTTGAACCTATAGGTCAGTACCCGTTGTGAACTGTGCAATGGCCACCACTTACTGCAACCTGCTACGTTCTTGAACATTCAAATTACAAAACCGTGTTGTGATGTAACCCGTCTGTACTCCACTGTACTCCTTCAGAATTTTGATGTGGCTTTCAGCAACATGCTGAATCTCCTCAAACTTCTGAGGAAGGCGAGTTGTTGGTGAGCTTTCTTTGTGATTATACAATAAATGGGAGGAATTGAATAGATTGGAGGATAAATCCACAAATAGTACACGATGGGTCAAAAGGCATTTTATTATTTGGGGCATGAAATACAAAAGCAGGAGGACCATAATTATAAGGCCACAGCTTGAGTACTGTGTACCGTTCCATATTAGAGGTAAGACACATATTACCACATCACAGGAATTATGTGATTTAACTTGATACTGTGTGGAGGAGAACGACAAAGATGTTCCCAAAACTGGAGAGTTGTAGCCACGAGGAAAGATTGGGTAAGATTGGATTGTTTTCTTTGGAATATAAGAGGATGAGGGCTAATACAACTGAAATGTATAAAATTGAAACATCTAGATGGAGAAAGGAGGATGCACATCTTTCTTTTAGTAGTGGGCTTAACAACCAAGGCACACAAAACTGAAGTAATTGGTGGAAGGACGAGAGGGGAGGTAAGGACAAATATTTCAACCAGGAAAGTGATCGGGGTCTGGAACTTGTTTCCTTAAGGGGTGGTAGAAACAAAAACTTTTGTCACATTTAAATAGTAATTAGATGAGTTTTAGAAAAGGTGGGACTTTCTGGGACGTGGTGTTGGAAGATGGAATTTGGCTGGATGGCTGTTTTGGTATTGGCACTGACTGGATGGGTTAAATAGAACCCTATATAATAACATTTTTGTGATTTTAGTATTCCTCCAAACATTGCTACAGTGCACATTTCATCACATCACTGTTGTAGAGGGGTGTGAAGTAGATGTGTAATAAGGAACAATAAGTGCATATGACAGATGCAAAATAAAAGATTAGCAAGTGAAGTCTCCACGGACATCGCATGTAAGATGAATTGGCGTGTGATGTGATAAGATATTGTGTCGCTGCAATGATAAATCAAATGAGAGATGATGAGTAAGGAACATCCACTGCTTTTCCCCATCGACAAGGAGAGAGCACAATTATTCTTAAATAGCAAATGAAGCAGTAGGAATAGTATTTGAGTCAAGAACCAGACAAATTTGTTCCTCTAGGTTCAGTCCAAATTTCTACAGCTAGCACTACTCCTTATCATTGGTATCAAAGTTCACCATCCATCAATGACAATGCAACAAAACCATCGCATACCCGCGACTCCTGTGTTGGCTGTTTAGGTAACGGAAATTGGCCCTTACAAAATTTATAAATCACTATCCAAAAATTTGAGATATGGAATAATATTCATTCTCTTTTAATTTACATCATTGGAGGTTGTAGGCAAGACTCCGATAAATCTAGTCATGAAAAAGGTATACAAACCGACATCGGATGTCCAAACCGAAACTGATCAATGTATACAAAATGAAAATGAAATGCCATTACTGAGCATACTATAGGTAACTTGAGGTCTATGTGTGCATTTCATGCTTGACCTTCAGAGCTTGTTTCCAACAGTCACACTTTGATTCATTCATTTATAACATTTTATAAAACAATGGTATTAAACATTCTATCCAATGAATTCCTCCAGCAGATTGCTTTTTGCTACTGATTCAAGCATCTGCAATCTATTATGTTTCTTTTAAACATTCTCCATTTTCTTCATAACTTCTGGTTTCAATTGGAACAGTAGAGTTGTCAGTCAGAATATTTTAAACAGTTATTAAGAAGCAAGTGTGCAAGATTATTGAAAATCCACAATGAATTATCACTGGCTCAATTTCTTGCTAAAGTACAACGCAATGCTGCACATTACAAGCAAGAATTTCATTGTCCTATCAGGGACACATGACAATATCTCTTGAATCTCTTGAATCTTGAATCTACTAAGGAGTACTTGACTGCAGAACTGCTGATGAAAAGATTGGAAACACAATTGTGTACAAAATCATGAGAGGAATAGATTGGGTAGATGCCCAGAGACTTGCCCAGAGTAGGGGAATCGATGATCAGAGGACATAGGTTCAAGGTGAAGGGGAAAATATTTAACAGGAATCCAAGGGGTAACTTTTTCACACAAAGGGTGGTAGGTGTATGGAACAAGCTGCCAGAAGAGGTAGTTGAGGCTGGGACTATCCTATTGTTTAAGAAACAGTTAGACAGGTACATGGATAGGACAGGTTTGGAGGGATATGGGTCAAGCGCAGCAAGTGGGACTAGTGTAGCTGGGACATTGTTGGTCGATGTGGGCAAGTTGGGCCAAAGGTCCTGTTTACACACTGTATCACTCTATGATTCTATGACTTGAGTCTTGTTCAACCAAATCTGATTTGTAGAGATGAACAGAAGCAGATGTCAAAAAAATGTGAAGGGCCTGTCCCACTGTCGCGACTTATGGTAACTGTCTTCGACCTACAAACTCGAGGGCACTCGCCTGAAAAACCTCGAGCTGGATCAACCGTCAGCAAGGAAACCGCGAGCTGGATTGACCGTCAGCACACACACACACACGCACGCACGCCCGCCCGCCCGCAAAGGCAGTGGCCAGGGAAAGCGGGGAAGTGCTGTCTGAAATTCACACCCATGATGAACAGGAAAGTAAAAGACGGCTGGCACAATGTACGGTAAATCCTTTAGAGAGCACGGAGAGGTGGGGGGGATAAGTAGTGGAGACGTTTTTAAGGAGCCAGACAACTTATAATAAAGTTTAGCGGGCATTTAACATTACCGGTTGATTTTCCTTGGTTCTGAAAACTTCAATGAGCCAATTAAAATGCCCGGTCAGCGAAGGAGATTGTCTACGCCTGCCCTCGACTGCCTGTAACTACATGGCGACCCCACTATCTCTGCACTACGTTCAAAAGAACCATGCCGACCAATTTTTACTCACGGACCATTTTTCAGCATGCTGAAAATTTTTCCTCGAACATACTGAGGCCACGAATATGCGGGTACTTCGAGCATGAAAGAGAGTTAAGGGGCTGTCCCACTGCAGCAACCTAATTGGCGAGTTTAGAAGAGTTCAGGAGAGTTTGAAAAAGTGTCCTGTTGAAGACCTCCTTCGACCTCCTTCAACTATGTTGAAGAACTAGCTTCGACTAGCTTCGGGAAAATTGGACACCGAATAGTTGAGAGTGAAAACGACCTCCTTCGACCTCCTTTCGACTATGTTGAAGACTATCTACGACTACCTTCGATTACCCTCGATTACCTACGACTAACATGCCGACCTACTACGACTTACCTCGGCTAAACCTGCGAGTAAAAAAAAAATAGAGATTTTTTTCCATGGCGACCTTTTGTTACTCGCGGGCATTTTTCAGCATGTTGAAAAATACGCCGCGACCTAGCTGAGGCCTCGAGTACACGGGAACTACTCTCAAGCATGAAGGAGAGTTACAAAAACCTCCTAAGACCTCGTGTCGACCATGCTGCGAGTATGAGTCGAGGGCAAACTCTTCTGATCTCGCAGATTAGGTCGCCGCAGTGGGACAGCCCCTTTACTCTGATACTCAGAAGGAACACACTTTTGAGAAAAATGTATGTGTGCTGCAGACTCATCAAGCAAGTTTAGCTTGGAATGTTGGACCCAAATAGTTTTATATTTGTACAGTCTTATGAAGCTAAAAGATATCTTGTTAACATTGATGACAAAAATTCTTCAGCAGCAGGACCAAGATTTGATGATGCTATCATTGATGAGTGTGAAGCTATCTCCAAATTCAATCATATCAGCCTAGAATTCAGGAAGTGAAGTACATAATCCAAATAAATCTGACAAAGAGCAACAACTTTATTTGATTTCAAATCTAGGACCAAATATTCCTACTGTTGCCTCAATATAGAATCTGCAAAAAAATCAGGAAGACTACAAAATCCGGTTTTAAATTAGATTTACAAGTGTAGTTCATCTAAAATAATTCCAATTATAATAATCTAAATTGCACATAATGACAAATAATTTGTGCTAATGTAGATGCAAGAAACTGCCGATGCTGGCTTACAAAAATAGACACAGGTGCTGGACTAATTCAGCGGTTCTGGCAGCATCTCTGGAGAACGTAGATAGATGACGTTTCAGGACCGTTCCTACTGGATCATTTGTGCTTCACAGTTGAAAGCATGAAAGGAATGTGGATATAAATATTTCCTTTATTGAAAAAAATGTGTTGGAAATGGGTAAAAAGTCCATGCATATAGTGTGTCTTTATGCATGGACATATTATCTGTTGCAATGCTGTGATCTTATTGAACAGGAACATTGAGTGGAGTGCCTGTTTTGTAATATTGTAATAGAGATACTCAGATTGGAATAGCAGCTTGAAGACTAGACATGGTAGTGCTCTGCCTTGCAAATAAACCACAATCTCTTGATGTCGTAAAAACTGTCCCTTATTGTGAAAACCTAGATAGTTGTTAATTCATTTCCAAAGGAAGATTGGGTCCAGTTTGGAATTCTTGGAGAAGAATTTAAACAGCTCATTGTTTTTGTTAATCATGAATGAGAGGTAATCACAAATCTTAACAGAATCTACCCAAGCATAAAAGATGATGAGATAATTTCATTTTCTTGCAATCCCAAATCAAAGATTTTGAAATTAAGCAAAAATTATTTTTTGTTGTATTAGCTGGATTCATGGACTGAAAAAATGAGTTATTAATAGTTATTATTATATGCATATAGGTTAGGAGCATATAAAAACAGTAACACATAAAACTTGTCAGTTTTGATAGATAATGTAGGTGGGGTGTTGTTTTGCTATGTGACATAGATGTCCAGGAGGATTTTGTGGATGTGGTTTGTTCTTGATACTTGGCACCAGAGGAGTCTTGGGGTGATGTACTTTGACTCAGTACATTTGATGTGAGGTGGAATTCTAAATAAAGAGAGCAGGCTCAATAACATTTATGTTTCTCCAACATTTTTGTCTACCATAACATTTATGCTAGTCATTTTTGAAAACGTTACAGATTTATTGCAGAGAAACCCATGGGTGTACAGGGATCTGTATGGTTAAATTAGTGTCATGGATTAGTTGCGTGGGTTAATGGTACAAATGTTCTGAAAATGTTACCATATTAATCATGTTTTATTTAGTAGTTACATTAAGAAAGCATTATGCAACTATATGGAGATATCTTTATTTAAAATATAGATAAATGCTGGGAAATTAAATGATTCATTTGCAACAATAACAAGCCCTTGAAGGTCAGACAAATTAAGAAGTAAAAACAGTCTAATATTCATAACAATCTGTTCGATTAAAAAAAAATGCCATGTCCAGTTAAAAGCATATAGTAAACGTATTTGTTTGGAGTGGGGAAGCATTATTTCACTGTACCCACATCACATGAACATAGTGCTGTGATGAATTTCTGTCAATGGATTATAAATAATTTGGAAAAAATAGTTTGCCAGATTCATTGAGTATCTCTTTGATCCATGTCTCTCAAGAGCATCACTGTTGTGTTATTTATTGCAATCGGGACCTTAGACTGGTTCCTTGAGTGTTAAATTATGGTCAGATTTGATGTCCACTAAGAACTAGATAGTGCTGCTTTATAATGTTTTAACCCAATTCTTACATGCAATTATAGAGAGAACCTTTCCCCAAATGTAATTATTTTTGCAATCTGTAGACGAATAAAATACAAAATAATGTTTGCCACCTGATTACATTCCCCGTTGCTTAACTTACTTGGTGTTGATGATTAGATACTGTTACCATTTCATAAATTCATACCTCTGTGTATTAATGCCAATGATTTTGTACCATTTACTGTCTAACTGTTTTAAATGGATTTCAGCTAGGAATTGACATTTCCTGAAAAATGAGCTGGCCAACAGGTCAGTAGAGGGTTTCTTTTACATCTATGAAATATAGCCGGCATGCGTATGGCTAGAAATCCAGAAAAGCACCAGAAAGCCTAATAGACCTGTGAGTGCTCGATGATTTAGTGTTCTGTTCATAGTATGCAATTAATTTTTGTTAGAGGTTACCTGCTAATATGATGGATAGAAAATCAAAATCTTCTGTCTCTAAATAAATGTATATGTCCAGATAAAGGACAGAGGGATTGCTAATGAAAGCAGATTCAATAGTTTTTGATAAAGAGCTTTGGTAAACAGAATTTCTAATTCTTAGGAATGTCCTTAGTTAAACATGTAGGACAGATGACATCAAGTCATAAGGCAGGATGTATTTGAAATTTTTAAACAGACTGAGAAAATGTTAATGGGTGCTGCATGCAGTGCAAGCTGATTCATCTATCTGTTGTGTGCTTAGTCTTATAATTACAAGCTTGTTAATCACATTCTTTCAATATCTCTGGATTACAGACTACACTATTTAGTTTCTTGTTTGGATATACATTTTTGAGGAAGTTTTGTTGCTGTCAGAGAGCATACATTTTATTTTAAAAAGTAAAATTATTCAAAAAAATGGGTATTTTGCCAAGAAAGTGGAAATGGGTGTAGAGTGGAAGGCATAACTTTATGGCTTTGCAATTTTGGTCCTTCTCTTGCTCAGAGCAAATTTCAGAACTATGTGCATTGAAGTCTCTATGGTTTCTGAGCTGTTGTCAGGAATGTGGAGTTGGAGAATTACCTTGAATAGCGTTAGAAGCTGGTCTGTAAGTGGGATTGAATCCCTGTCCATGGTGTTGAGAATTGGCCGTATTACTTACCAAATCATATTTGGTCCGCGGTGGGAAGTGTATGGGTGGGAGAGAGGCCGTGGGCGGGCGTGGACCCGAGCGAGGCCGCGGGCGAGGCCGTGGACCCGCGTGAAGCCGCGGGCTGTGGGACTTCAGTGCGACTGGGCCAGGCGAGCCGGGGGGTGGGTCCAGAACATTCCGGGGGGTGGGTCCAGAACATTCCGGGGGTGGGTCCAGAACATTCCGGGGGGGTGGGTCCAGAACATTCCGGGGGGTGGGTCCAGAACATTCCGGGGGGTGGGTCCAGAACATTCCGGGGGGTGGGTCCAGAACATTCCGGGGGGTGGGTCCAGCACATTCCGGGGGGTGGGTCCAGAACATTCCGGGGGCGTGGGTCCCATTTGCGAACATTCCGGGGGGTGGGTCAGTTATTTATGACATTCCGGGGGTGGGTAAAACCGTTCCAGAACATTCCAGCGCGGGGGGGGGGGTTAAAACCGTTAATGGGGGGGGGGGGGGAGAGGGCAGCGACCCCTCCCCTTGCCGGGGCATTGTGCCGTAATTTAAAGCTGCTGGAAGAATCTGGGAGTTGTTTGAAAGGCCGTATTTTTAACACTTTAATGCTGAATAACTTTTGAAATTTAGCATGAAATGTGAAGTGAAGCAGTTTATTTTGTCAACGGATTTAATGTGATTAAAATCTATGAAGATTTTTGCGCCAGCGCGTGGCATTTTGACGAAGGTAGAAAGACACATCGGCAGACACACACACACAGGTATATACATACATACAAGATTAGACTTTTAATGTATATATAAAAATATATATTTATGTGTGTATGTGCGTGAGTATATGTGTGTGTGTGTGTATATATATATATATATACACACACTCACATACTTTTGGAGAGGGGACAGAAAACATTTACCAGAATGCTGCCTGGAATAGAGGTTATTAGATACAAGGAAAGGTTGGACAAACAGAATATTTTCTCTGGAATGTCAGAGGTTGAAGGGAGACCTAATTGAAGTATATAAAATTATGAGAGGCATAGATAAAGGAGACAGTTAAAACCTCTTTCCCAAGGTTGAAATGTTAGTAATTAGAGGGAATAGCTTTAAGGTGAGAAGGGGAAAAGTTTAAAGGAAATGTGTATGCATGTTTTTTTTCACAGAGTGGTGGTTGCCTGGAATGCACTGCCAGGAGCAGGATCTTTGGCCAGGAGTGGTGGTGGAAGCAGACACGATAGTGGCATTTAAGATGCTTTTAGATAGGCATATGAATATGCGGGGAATGGAGAGAGATGGATAATGTGCAGGCAGGGTAGATTAGTTTAAATTGGCCTCATGTTCTGGATAGACATTGTGGTCTAAACAAAGGGCCTGTTTCTCTTCTATTTTCTATGCTCCTCCACCCATTCAGTGTTTTTCCCCAACGACCCTATCTGTGCCCCTAATATTTGTAGATCATTGATTAAATAGCTAAGAATATGATCTGATTTAAACAATCTGTTGTTTATATTTAAACCTAGAAAATAACAATAACATAACACTTAAGTTACTGGACAGATAGCCAGTAATCTTTATCATTGATCCTGAGTTATAAATACAAATTCCAATTGTGAGAGTTTGGTAAGTTTGATACAATTCAGTAAATAAATCTATGTTAAAAAAAAAATAAGGTAGCAATGTTAAACCTAGTAAAACCTTATCATAATAAATGTTCCAGCAAGTCTGCTACATTTAAAGGTATAGTGGGAACTGGAGCCCCAGTGAGTTAGGAGGGAGAGATAGATCAGCCATGATTGACTTGATGGGCCGAATGGCCTAATTCTGCTACTATCACTTATGACCTTATGAGTTCAAGAGGAGCACGACAAGCAAGGGTCCAGTGAGTTTCAGGGATGCAAGGGAACAGGACACGGAGTGAGTTTCATGGAAACACCAGAAACAAGATCCTGATGAACTTCAGGAAAGCGCATTGAGCAGGGTGTGTTTACCTAATCCTATGTCCCTGCATTAGATCCATAGCTTTCTCTGCCATGGTAATTCAAGTACTTGTCTAAATGCTTGTTAAATGTCGTGAGATTATCTGTCTCCAGCCTGCACCAGGCAGCTCTTGGCAGGGATGGTGGTGGAAGCAAATATAATAGTGGGTTTAAGAGGCTCTTTGACCGGCAATGCAGGGAATGGTAAGGGCCTGTCCTACTTATGCGTCCTTGGCTCGCAAATTACGCGACCTCGTGGTCGCTTGAGGCGTACGGGCACCGTATGGCCGCATGGGGCCAGTCCCACTTAGAATCGCGGAGAGGTATGGAGTTGTGCGGGGCTGGTCCCGACATCGCGCAGGGCTCCGAAATTCTTGCAGTGAAAGAAATCTTCGCGCACCAACGACCTGTCGCGGAACAAGTGCCATCAACATGAGTTTTTTGAGCATAGATTGTTCCAGGTTAAGGGGTCTGGCTGGTGGCCATCCCCTGAGGTATGTCAGAACCACACTGACATCCCATGTATGGGTGTACCTTGGTCTAGGGGTTAGAGTTGTAAATACCCTTCATTAGTTTGACCACCAGCGGGCGGGACCCCATGGCTCTGTAGCTGAGTCCTTCATCGTGGTGAAGGTTTACCAGGAATGCCAGTACGTTGGTAACTGTAGCGGTTGAGTAGGTGGTCCCTTTATCCAAGCAGTACTTCTCCCATTTCTTGATGCTGGACAAGTGCTGTTTTTCAGTGGATGTTCGAAGGGATGCTGACATGGTGTCGATGGTTTATTCTGATAATACCAGTCCCAGAAGTGGTTTGTGCAGAATCTGCAACCCAGGAGTTTGATTTTCATGGCACCGGTGACTTGTGCCCGACACTGGGTGTTAATAACTCTGGGTCACTGGGGATACCATCGGAGTTTCAACAACCATGTCATGGAGTTTTGGGAACCATGGCTGTGTAGGCCAGTCGGGTACTATCAAAATACCTGAAGCAGAGTCCATTTATACTGTGCGTAGTCCCTAACTGATGAGGCAGAAGGGAGGAAATGCATAGAAAAATAATTTCCCCAATCCAGCGCGAACGCATCTACCGCTGCTGCCTCAGGGTCTGGTTCCCAAGCGACATACATAGGTACCTGGTGATTTAGCCTTGATACAAATAAATCGATATCTTACATGCCATATTGCATGATAACTTTTGCAAATTATTTGGGGTTTAACATCCATTGTCATTAAATTTACGTGACCTGGTGTCTGCCACTGTATTTAGCTTACCTAGCAGGTAAGTTACTGATAGCCAAATATGTCTTTCGACACACCATTGCCAAATTGTGTTGACCAACTTGTCGCATGATACCGATTTTATGCCGCCCATATGGTTAATGTAGGCTACCACCGTAGTATTATCTATTTGTAACCGTACACGCAAGTGATGCATATTTGTGCATATGCTTTTAGAAACATAGAAACATAGAAATTAGGTGCAGGAGTAGGCCATTCGGCCCTTCGAGCCTGCACCGCCATTCAATATGATCATGGCTGATCATCCAACTCAGTATCCCGTACCTGCCTTCTCTCCATACCCCCTGATCCCCTTAGCCACAAGGGCCACATCTAACTCCCTCTTAAATATAGCCAATGAACTGGCCTCAACTACCCTCTGTGGCAGAGAGTTCCAGAGATTCACCACTCTCTGTGTGAAAAAACGTTCTTCTCATCTCGGTTTTAAAGGATTTCCCCTTTATCCTTAAGCTGTGACCCCTTGTCCTGGACTTCCCTAACATCGGGAACAATCTTCCTTTTAAACCATAAAAGTCACCCAACATCTGTAGATAATTAATGCCTAGTGTAAGTGGTAACGATGATTCTGGGTTAGTCCATCTACTACTTGTTAGTGATGATAGTAGGTTGAAATTATGCCAAACATTTTTGCCCACCACTGTAGTTATGATATTGCTTCAGTGGGTGACTTCATGACACGATCATAATGACCTGTATGTCGTTTTGACAGTGCAAAGGTCTGAATTGTGTAGCCGGAAATGCTGCTACCAAATTCCCAATTACTCTGTTACTTGTCGAATAGTTGGGAGTACATGGACCATTAAATTGTTGCATGATTGTGCCAATTCAACTGTTTTGTCTCTTGGCAAAGTTATAGTCACGTAGACTGAATTAATTGTGAAGCCCAAGTAGTCCATGATTGTAGATGGCTTCAACTTAGATTTATCTGGATGTAAGACAATCCCAGGGTTTTGAATAACTGTTTGGTAGCTGATACAGCTAACATAGTCAATTCCATGGTCTTGCCTATTTTCCCATTGGGTAACGCTTTAAATTGCCATAGCTGCCCCATCCAGGTAAATTTCAGGTATCTGCGATGATCCTTGTGAATGGTACTAAATAGTAAACATCTTTAAGATCAATGCTTGCCATGAAGTATCCTTTGGAAATTAGTTGTTTGGCAGTAACAACCGTTTCCATTTTGAAATGTATATACTTAACAAACATATTTAGTGAAGTTAAGTCAATGATGATGCGACATCCACCATCTTTTTGGGTTTAGTGACGAATATTTGATACGAATTCCAAGGGTTCATGTTTCCCATGATACCCTTTGTAATTAGTCTCACCAGTACAGTTTGTCCCTCTCGTTTCTTTAACGGAGAGGGAAAATGCCCTCTGGGGTAAATGTTGAACTGGTGCCAATTTTTCTAGTATGAATTGTATTTTGTATCCACTAAAGCCATTGAGTATATACTGATCACTTGTGATAGACTCCCGTGCTTCTTAAACTAGGTGTAATCTCCCCCCTGTTAGTATTAAGCCCCTATTTTCTATACGTTGGTAGGAACCAGACCCACCTACCTCCATGGTTATGGGTATTCTTCTGTTTCCTGCCGGTCCAACGAGTCTTGCACGTTGTCTGACGTGGTGGTGGTGTTGGGGGGTGGCGCATTTTCCATGGGGCCTGCTCTGGGCCTTGGCCTGAAAGGCTTTCGGGATTGGCATGCAGACCCCGAGCTTTCACCAGTACCATGAGGTGGACCCTCCTGGTGGGCGCATTTGAGGTACTGCTGACTGGTTTACGTGTGGTGCTCATTCCAGGCCTCTTGCGCTGATATTTTGGACACTTCGTCCAGTTTTTTAGGCTTGGTTTGGTAACTTAGCCAGACAGCAGGATCTGTGGTTGTGAGGTCGGCGTTCTCACAGTCCTGTAAATTTTATAACTTCCTGAGAAGTTGCGGAGCACTGCGAACAGTAGGTCAGGTGTTTTGCCATACTACCGTGACCCTCTGGAAGAGCATGCGAAAATGATAGCCGACGTCAGGGATATCAAATTCATTTTTTGATATTTTGGCTTTTTTTTTTTAAATTTATTTTATTTTTTTAAAAGCGATGCTCAATGTACCCTCCAAAATGGTGGCCACTTTGAGTAAATGCAATTTAGGGGAAGCGTGATGAAATCCAACGCCTCATGACTACCTGTCTTGGAGATTTTTGAAAGACCAGGTAGTAAGCTGGCCATCAGTTGAGACTGAAAAGCCATCTCGCTAGTGGTGGAGCCACATAGCGGCCACACCCAGCAGCTCTTCCTGATCCTGTACCTCAAGCATACTCCCGATGTTGTTCAGCCAGTGACCCCTCTTCATGACCAGCCCAGCCACTGGTCACCCCAAAGCTAACCACACTAAGGAGGAAGCGATGGGCAGTGCCTAGGCACTGTGGAGGGTATGCCTGAACCCTCCAGTGAGACTGCCCCTCACGTAGCGTGTCTCGCAGGAGCTCCTGCTCCAGGAACCGCTCCAGCGGCTCATGCGGCTGTCTCTCTCCCATGCGGGTGGAGAGACGTCCCCTCCGACAAGTCGGAAGCCACCCACCGGATGCCTCTTCGGATGGCTAAACATCCAGCCCGCAGCTCGGGCACTAGCGGGACTGGGCTCGGCGCGGTGATGGGGATAGCGGAGCGCCCGGTAATTGTTCCTACCGCCTGTTACTTCTAGAGCTTTTGTGCCTTGTAGAAGCGAGAGCGCCCCTCAAGCTGCGCGTCTCGCAGGCACCTGCTCCGAGAGCCGCACCAGCGACTCAGACGGCTCTCTCTCCCCCCGTGCGGGTGGAGAGACGTCCCGTCCGAAATCGGGAACACCTGCCGGATGCCTCTTCGGGTGGCTATGCATCCAGCCCGCTGCTCAGGTACTAGCGGGCTGGGCTCGGCACGGTGTCGGGGAATAGCGGAACACCGGGTAAATGCTCCTACCGCCTGTTGCTGCCCCCCTCCCGACGGAAAAATGTTCCTCCTTGAACGGGGGACAGTTTTGGTCCAGAGCCTTTTTCTCTGCCTGTAAAACACAAGCAGAAAAAGGCTCCCCTGTAATAGAAACCCGACCTCAGGGTACTCACCTGATGGTCCGTTTCATTCTGTAGCGGGAGCGCCTAACTCCCGCTGCAGCCGCTGTTGCACTGCTGACGTTAATGCCGCGCATGCGCGCTGAGCGGGTTCTTCACGTAGTCACTCACGTGAGTCCGAAGTAAAATTAAAGGGCACAATTCTAAAGGGAATGGAGAGATGGTGATAAATGTGCATAGTTTATCGGAAGTGGCAGAGCAATTTGTGAAAGTAGTTAGACAGCAGATGGGATCCTGAGTTTTATAAATAGATACATACAATACAAGATCAAGGAAGTTATGGTGAATCTTTCTAAAAAGCTTGTAAGGTCACGATTAAAATGTTATTTATTGTATTGGGTGCTAAACCTTTGAAGCAATGAGTACGGTTTGTGAGGTTGCTTAGGAAGAGATTTACTTAAATGATTCCAGGGATAAAGTACTTGAGTTGTGTGGATGAGACTGGAGAAGCTAGTTGTCCTTCAGGTGGTTATGACGACTCTGATACCGTAATTCAAAATTAGAAAGGGTGTAGACAGTGTTGTTAAAGATAAACTGTCTCTGTTTGATTAAGAGCAAGGGGACACAGAGTGAAGGGGTGTGACACAAAGGGTTGGGATAGGCTGGTGTGCATGGCCTAGTCTGTTGAAAGGCTGTTGGAACGAAGTGTGTACGGCTTTATCTTGCACAATGTTATGAGGCTGGTAGGTACAATGCATTCCTTTACCTTGATTCCTTGCTGGACATGTTGCTCCATGCACATCCTTGAAGTCTGACTGCTATCATCAGCAAGCAGATCTATTGGGTGTATTGAGAGCTATTTTATTTATTTTATTTTATTTAATTCTTTATTTCGAACAGAATAAAAGAATAAAAAGCAAGTGTGAAACAGCATACAAAAAACAAAACAAGAATATTTATAAAGTGTCATAAACAATATCTATAAATAAATGAGATCGTATGTGTCCGAAAAGGAGCAGGAAGAAGCCAAAGCTTATTAATTCCCACCCCTTATTCAACTGCTTATAATTATCTTATACAAATTTAGCAGCTATATGTACACCATATGTATGCCAACAGCTATATGTACACCATATGTACACCAGCAGCTATATGTACACCATATGTACACCAGCAGCTATACGTACACCAAATTATTTACATTTATACACTAATCAAATATTTACAGCCATACAAAAAAAGAGAGAAAAAAAGAAAAAAAGAAAACCCCTCATATACTATACAGTATCTTAGTCATATATACAACCCATCACCGTATAATCACCCTTCCCAATACAATCAGTATAACAAATATCCCGTATATATCCCGCTATGCAGAGGACTCTACTGTGGAATCTCAAAACTGCGAAACATTGTTTCTCTATGATATTCTACTTTTTACAACATCCCATGCCAGATTCATTTGTAGAATATTTGACAGCATCTGCTACATTCACAGTGTCATTTCTTAATATGCCTTGTGTCCACTTACAATAATTTTGAAATTTAACACTGGCTTTGAGTATGCTTAAAAGCTTTAACCATATAAACCATGTAACAATTACAGCACGGAAACAGGCCATCTCGACCCTTCTAGTCCGTGCCGAACACATAATCTCCCCTAGTCCCATATACCTGCGCTCAGACCATAACCCTCCATTCCCTTCCCATCCATATAACTATCCAATTTATTTTTAAATGATAAAAACAAACCTGCCTCCATCACCTTCACTGGAAGCTCATTCCACACAGCTACCACTCTCTGAGTAAAGAAGTTCCCCCTCATGTTACCCCTAAACTTCAGTCCCTTAATTCTCCAGTCATGTCCCCTTGTTTGAATCTTCCCTACTCTCAGTGGGAAAAGCTTTTCCACGTCAACTCTGTCTATCCCTCTCATCATTTTAAAAACCTCTATCAAGTCCCCCCTTAACCTTCTGCGCTCCAAAGAATAAAGCCCTAACTTGTTCAACCTTTCTCTGTAACCTAGTTGTTGAAACCCAGGCAACATTCTAGTAAATCTCCTCTGTACTCTCTCTATTTTGTTGAGACATCTTTGACATACAGTGATATGGTGTTTAATTAGCAATTTTACTTCGGAGTCATGTGAGTGACTACGTGAAGACCCCGGCGGTTCGCATGCGCGTCAGTTGGACGCTAGCATAGCAAAGCACCGAACAGGCAGGAACATCGCTCCTCCAGTGGTAAGTTTAAAAACTTCAGGTAAGTTTGTATGTCTTACCTGTTTTGATTTCTTGCGAGAACCTCTTGTTGCAGAGGTTTCCTGCCGGATGCTTCGCGAGGACCAGCTATGGGCTGTGGGGAAACCCCGGTTCTCGCCGCGGAAGCGGATAGCTGGGGAGCCGGGAGGGTTTCCCTCTGATATGTTTATAGACGCTGGTGCCGGTAGGATTGTAATACATATAGACGCTGGGATTCCCGGGGTGTGGAAATCCAGCAGCAATGCGGTGCCCAGACCGTAGTGGTCCACAAGATATGGGGTAAACCGACCAAAGTGGTCAGCCTTGGTGCCGGGAGGGTTCCCTTCCGGTAATGAGAAAATTTGGAGGTTGGCCAGGATGGAGCTCCTAATGGAGAGGAGGCTCCATCTAGATACACTCTAACAGCAGGAGTTGTGTCAGCGGAGGAATATGGGAGAGGCCGCGCCAGCAGTGCCTTGTAATAGGGCTGCATAACATCTCCCTCATGGAGGAGGTGAGCTTACTGGGGTAGTTTTGTTCTGACCCTGAAGTTGGAGGTATTGCAGAGCAGCATACCCCAAGGCATGGAAGCCGCCGGGTCAGTATTAGGCTGACACTGAGTCCATGGCAGCATCGGCCTATTGGAGAGGCTGCGCCAGCAGCGCCTTGTAGCAGGGCTGCTAAATGTCTCCCTCATGGAGGAGGAGAGCATGCCGGGTCAGTGTAAATCTGACGCCAAGGCTGAGGGTATAAGCGTGGAGCATACCCCAAGGGATGAAGGGCACGTGTCAGAGGTACCATTCCTGGCAGCAAGGTTGCCATCCCAACACAATGCAGTGATCACCGCTATCAGGGGACGTTAGAGCCCACCAAATCTTCTATTCTGGTAAGACCCATTCCACAGGCAGAACCTGGAGGATGAAGCATAAGCTGTTGGCCCAATTAGGCCAACAACGAGCAAGGCTTCATAGTTTCGGTGACAATGCACCCCACGGCTTCATCGACAGTAAGCGGTTCACTGAAGCTGGTAGCAGCATGAAAGCTGGCCCGAGGGTCCACGCACTCTACCAGTGTTACTGGTAGAACTATACCAAGCTATATTTAAGAGGGAGTTAGATGTGGCCCTTGTAGCTAAAGTAATCAGGGGGTATTGAGAGAAAGCAGGTACAGGATACTGAGTTGGATGATCAGCCATGATCATATTAAATAGCGGTGCAGGCTCGAAGGGCTGAATGGCCTACTCCTGCACCTATGTTCTATGTTTCTACTCTACAACTAAGGGACCACTTACAAGTTGGTAAGATTTACACTTGGTTGTACAATACACAAATGATTAAGACACTCAGAGGCATTTAACCAGGTAAAACTGGACATTACTAGCATTCCAAGCAGGTTGGAATTGGGCCAGAATTGTGTTGAGGCAGGCTCAGTATTTTAGCCAGCATTGCCTTCGAGACAGGCTCGGAAATATGGGCAGAATGTCTTTTGAGGCAGGCTCAGAATTATGGCCAGAGTTATCTTGGGACATGTTAGAATTATCGGTAATCGAGCCAGAGTTGCCGTTCAGGGCAGACACGAAATTATGGCAGGCGTTGCCTGTTTATTATGAAAGATGGCTGATTAAACATTTCATAGGGTGTTTCCATTTACAGTGATCATCGGAGATATTTGGATGCATTGCTATGATGAGGCAATTTAACAGTATGATGACAATAAATCATTCAAAGAGCACTACCCAGAGTTCAAAAACACTTGTTATGTATTGTCTGGATGATGTTTTGACGCTGTATTTTGCTAAAATCCACTGTTTCAGTCTCAAGCTATTTGATAAATTGGGCTCACTCTATCCAGTTAAAATTAAGTTGTTATCAAATGGACTGGTTGGTCATTGGGATTTGCCTTTGGCTATTAGTTGGCCTGTGACTCCGTACTGGGCAACAGATTGGAGTCAATAGAAACCTGGAACAGCCTTGTAGTTATAAAGCAGCTTTCTATTCATTAGACTAATTGGCAATGTAATAGATGTGATGCAGCTGTGCAAGAGGGAGAACTGACAGCATGCTAAATGGCAAACTATAAAGGGCCATGTAGGTTATTACCAGCTGAAGCTACTAAAGTCACTATGATGGACAAACAGTGCTGAATGCATTGCTCCAGTAGTTTGATCAGTAAATATTTCATTTTATTGCAAAATGATGCTAAAATTCTCTAGTTGGTGGAGGAGATGTGCATGAGTTATTAACTCTTCAGTTATTGGTATCAACTATCTATAGACCCTACATGCATGTTATGGGTTAAAGAGTGATTGAGTGAATATGCATATCTGCATGCTCAACTTCATGTTGATACACTATGATGGTGGCATGTGATGGTCATGTGGGTGCAATCAAGTAAAAGAATCCTGTAATAGGTACATAATCTCATTTGCCACTGGAGTATCATCAAGTACAGATCAATGACAACACAGAATGGGTGTTGGACCACAACGTATTTATGAAATTCTGATTCAATGCAACACCGAATACAGATAATAATCCTCCGTCATTTTCGCCACCTCCAACGTGACCCCACCACTCGCCTCATCTTCCCATCTCCCCCCATGTCTGCCTTCCGTAAAGACCGCTCCCTCCGCAACTCCCTTGTTAATTCTTCCCTTCCCTCCCGTACCACCCCCTCCCCGGCCACTTACCGTTGCAACTGCAGGAAATGCAACACCTGTCCCTTTACTTCCCCCCTCGACTCCATTCAAGGACCCAAGCAGTCGTTCCAGGTGCGACAGAGGTTCACCTGTATCTCCTCCAACCTGATCTACTGCATCCGCTGCTCTAGATGTCAGCTGCTCTACAACGGTGAGACTAAGCGGAGGTTGGCCGATCGTTTCGCCGAACACCTCCGCTCGGTCCGCAAGAATCTAACTGACCTCAGCACTTCAACTCCCCCTCCCATTCCCAATCCAACCTCTCTGTCCTGGGTCTCCTCCATTGCCAGAGTGAGCAACACCAGAAATTGGAGGAACAGCACCTCATATTCCGCTTGGGGAGTCTGCATCCTATGGGCATGAACATTGAATTCTCCCAATTTTGTTAGCCCTTGCTGTCTCCTCCCCTTCCTCAGCCTTCGGGCTGTCTCCTCCCGCCCCCCAGCCCTCGGGCTCCTCCTCCTTTTCCTTCCTTCTCCCCAACACCCCCTATCAGTCTGCAGAAGGGTTTCGGCGCGAAACGTCACCTATTTCCTTCGCTCCATAGTTGCTGCTGCACCCGCTGTGTTTCTCCAGCATTTTTGTGTACCGAATATAAATATGTTGTTTTCATGCTAATTCGCAGGTTGCAAAAATGTGTGGCATAACAGTGGCGAAAGATACATTCTC
This sequence comes from Leucoraja erinaceus, assembly GCF_028641065.1. NCBI lineage: Eukaryota > Metazoa > Chordata > Chondrichthyes > Rajiformes > Rajidae > Leucoraja > Leucoraja erinaceus. Next base: position 109,056,741 of record NC_073380.1, on the reverse strand, counting down.
GCTACAAGCAGAATGGTCTTTTATGTCTTCCTCCATTTTGCTTCATCAGTTGGGTCTTCAAATAAAGTCATCAAGAGCCCGCTTTAGGTTTCCTGGTGTGTGATTGGCCTATGCAGTTTTGATTCCTGATTTGTTGGTAATAATAAAACAACCTTATATGGTTATTCTAAACGTAACTTTGTTGGTTCAGCCTGTGGCTCGGGAAATCAGCCGTTGCATGATAAAATCAATTTATATTCTACAGATTCTCAATAGACTGCCTACGGCTTGGGTTGTCACACCTATCCTTGTTTGTGTTCAGAGTGCTGGGATAGTACCAAAAAAGCAGTACTTTGCTTCTTCAGGAGATGGGAAGGATTTGTTTAATGCTCATGTTACATTTAAAATGGCACAGATTTCTGAGCTCTTGGAGTTCATTTTAAATGGTCTTAGACAATATTGAGTGATAGGGACATTAACTGTGCCATCGTGCTTTCCATCAGATTTGCTGCCGCAAACGAGATCCACTCTGTTGGGTTGACCCCGGATATCGAGTTAGTGAAGGATATCTTTAACACAAGTTCTCCCAGGACAAGTACAATGCAGTATGGGATGTTGACATTGTGTTAACACTATTTCACCAGGAGGTTCCAGCTACATTCTTAGCTTTGGTCGGATCTCATTAGGTAGTTATCCTCCTGGCGTGGTTTAGCTACATAATTGCGACAGGACAGGATGATTACATCTGTAAATAATATGTATAGTATTTTATGTTATAATTTACTTAAGCAGAGCAGTAGGGGTGTCGGGTCTCAAAATAGGTCAAGGCATACCCAGGGACCTTTCGTTATGTGAGGGCACACATATACAACAATACGTCAAGGTCACCAAGAGTCTTCGAGGCTCTAAGCTAACTATGATTGTTAGTTACAAAAAACTTTATAAGAACGTATCTGTTCAGACCATTTCCAGGTGATAAAACGGAGTTGAGTTATGCAGGAGTAGATACTGATTCCAGATCTCACTCCACCAGGGCTGCTACAACAGCAGCAGCAAGGGTTAATTACATTCTGCTGGACCACATCCTAACGGCTGCAGCATGGTCAAACGAACAAATTTCCAAACATTTTATAATAACCCGTTGCCAGACCAGGGATATTTGTCAACTTTATTTTACGTTCTGTTATAGGTTCCATCTGGATGAGAGATGTGACTATTATTATTATTTAATTTAACAGCATCGGCATGTTTAAATCTATGTCATGACTGTGTCATGACCTCATTTGTCAATGGAGCAATTGTGATTGTGTAGACTCGTTTCTCACGGCATGAAATCACAGAGCTTTGAAATCTTCACGTGACTCCGAAGTAAAATAGTAAGATTAAACGAGAACTTACCAGTTTGAAGTTTGATTTTTATTTTATGAGGAGTTATGATGAGGGATTACGTGCCCTCCGCTCCCAACCCTCATAAAGGACATCTGGTAGTTCTAGTATCTGTTCTTACTATGTTACTTCAATTGGTGTTATCTGTGATTTCACAACGCTGCTTTGAAGATTGACGCGCATCCGAACCGCCGGGGTCTTCACGTAATCCCTCATCGTAACTCCTCATAAAATAAAGATCAAACTTCAAACTGGTAAATTCTCGTTTAATCTTACTATTATGTGTTTAATAGCAATGAATGCACATTGAGGGAATTATTCCAGGTAGAATGTCTGCTAAAGTGACTGGTCAAGAATATCTTATTATATGTCCTAAAACAGAACATTGAAATTCATACTTGCAGCAATACAACAGATATGTAAATGCAGTTTTAGGTTTAGTTTTGTTTATTGTCATGTGTTTCGAGGTACAGTGTAAAGCTTTGGTTGTGTACTATCCAGTTAGAGTAAAGACTACATGATTACATTTAAGCCATCCAAAGTATACAGATAAAGGATAAAGGGCACAACATTTAGTGCAAGATAAAACCCGATTAAAGATTGTTCACCATGAGATAGATGTGAGCATCAGCACCGCACTCTAGCTGGTGAGAGGACGGTTCAGTTGCCTGATAACTGCTGGAAAGAAACTGCCCCTGAATCTAGAACTATACGTTTTCAAATCTCTCTATCTCTTGCCTGAAGGGAGAGATGGAGAAGAGAGAGTGACCAGAGTGAGATTGGTCCTTGATTATGCTGGTGGCCTAACTGAAGATGCTTGAAGTGTAGATGGAGTCAATGGAAGGGAGGTTGGTTTGTGGGATGGTCTGGGCTACATCCACAACCCTCTGGAATTTGTTGCAGTCTTGGAGGAGTGGATGATGTTTTGTGTCGAGACCATTCTTCAGTCTGAAGAAGGGACTCGACCCGAAACATCGCCCATTGCTTCTCTCCAGAGATGCTGCCGGTCCCGCTGAGTTACTCCTGCATTTTGTGTCTATCTCCAATCGTCTTGGCCCCGCTCTGGGAATAGGAGTGGGGACGGATCCGGATCCGCAAAGGCCGTGAGCCCCAGGCCGAGCTCGGCGATCATTTGCCTGCTTCTGCTGCTGTTGGAGGTGAGACGTTGCGCTGCGCCAGGGTCTTGGGCCTGTCCCACTTTGGCCGTCAGTTACGTGACAGGCCGGTGGCACGCGAAGATTTAGTGCAGGGCGAAATTCACACTCCTCAACGCCACTCCATGCGCCCGTCCCGCGCTACCCACACACTAGCAGGTTGCGTAAATGGCGCGCGAATGACGGCCAAGTGAGACAGGCTCTTTACAATCCCAGAGACCTGTGTTCAATCCCGACTTTGGGTGCCATCTGTGTGTAGTTTGCATATTCTCTCTACAAACGCGTGGGTTTTCAACGTGGGTTTCCTCCCTCATCCCAATAGCCTGTGTATTGGTAGGTTAATTGATGCCTCTAAAATTGCACCCATTGCTTTGTGAGTGGATGAGAAAGTGTAAAAACGTAGAACTAGTGTGAACAGATGATCAATGGTCAGTGTGGACGTGGTGGGTCAAAGTACCTGTTTCCATGCTGTAACTTGAAACAAAAAACAAACTCCAAATTAGCTGGATTAGTTTTGCTCTTTATTCTGAATAGGGCATCACAGGCCAATTTTCTCCATTGTTGGGCAACTGCTAGATAGAATGTATCTCATTTAATGAAAATTAATTTGTACGTTTAGCTAAATACCTCTTTTTGTTGATAATAATCATCAGGCAAAAAAACGTTTTTAATTAAGCTGCCCTGGGGGTTTTGCTATGTTAAAATTGGAAGGGGATGGGATGCACTGATAAAAATGAATATTTTTGTAATCATAAATATCACTATGTGAGAGTTGGGAGGGGTGCATGTTACCCTCAAAAATCTCTCTGCCGTTTGGCAAAAAAAGTTTTGTGAAAGTTTTGATACTAACGATTCACTCATTGCAAGAGGAATCGAATATAGGAGCAAAGAGGTCCTTCTGCAGTTGTACCGAGCCCTAGTGAGAATTGTGTGCAGTTTTGGTCCCCTAATTTGAGGAAGGAAATTCTTGCTATTGAGGGAGTGCAGCGTAAGTTTACAAGGTTGATTCCCGGGATGACGGGACTGTCATATGCTGAGAGAATGGAGCAGCTGGGCTTGTATACTTAGGAGTTTAGAAGGATGAGAGGCGATCTCATTGAAACATATAAGATTATTAAGGGTTTGGACATGCTGGAGGCAGGAAACATGTTCCCGATGTTGGGGGAGTCCAGAACCAGGGGCCACAGTTTAAGAATAAGGAGTAAGCCATTTAGAATGGAGACGAGGAAACACTTTTTCTCACAGAGAGATATACAGGGCTCGAAATTAACGGTTGCCCGGGTGCCATTGACCACTCAAAGCGCCGCCGGGCAACTAAACACCGAGTCATTTTGCCCGGCTTGGCAACCAGATACTGGTTTGTACTGAAGATAGACACAAAAAACTAGAGTAACTCCGCGGGTCAGGCAGCATCTATGGAGAAAAGGAACGCAACGTCTTGTGTCGGCGGTGACGGCTGTATTGCGTGGGAAAGATACTAGGTGCGTGGTGAGGAAGGGTCGGAGCGAATGAATGGTCCCACACAGCGGCTCCATCTCTTCCTCCCCCCCGCACCCCGCCCGCCCTGATAAGGGCCGCTGTTTGCAAATTCACCACCCGGCGCTTAAAAAAAAAACCTCCCACACGCCGAGGCTGGGAGGAGGGAGGGTGGGGGAGGCCTCGGCGTGCGGGAGGGTTTGTTTTGAAAGCGGTTATCCCGTTAGCGGGTTTGCAGGCAGCGGCCACTATTGGGGCGGGAGGGGGGGCGGGAGGAGGAGGAGATGGGGCCGCTGCTGCCGCTGTGCGGGATCCGTGATTCGCTCTGACACTTCTGAAGCAGCTGCACCAAATATACTATAGCTATAGGATCTTTGAGCTGCACCGCTCGGCACCATTGGCTGGCGGAAGAGGGAGGCGGTGGGGAGGAATTCCCAACGGCCAAGGCAGCGGGCGATGTTGTCCGAGGAGCACTGACCTTCCTTCCTCCCCACCTCCCATCTCTCTCTCTCTCTCTCTCGTAGGCCCCACCCCCCCACCCCCCTTATCCTGAGACCCCTCCCCTCCATCCCGCACTGATCACCATTCCCGCCTCTATTCAGTCCTCACTGACATTCCCGTGTGCTCCCCTCCCAATCTCCCCCCCCCCCCCCCCTCCCCCCCCCCTTCCATCCTACACTGGTTCCCCAATTCACCCTGTACTTACCCCTTTCCCATCCATCCTGCACTTCTCCTCCATCCATCCTGTACTAATCCCCCATCCATCCTGTACCAATCCACCCATTCATCCCATACTGACCCACCCCCCATTTACCCTGCCCCTTCTCCCATTCATCCTGTAGTGATTCTCCCTTCAACCTGCACAGGCCCTCTGATCCCCACATCCTGTCCTGACCCCCCCCCCCCCCATCCATCCTGTACTGATCCTCCCATTCAAGAAGAATGGGAGGAACAGTCTGAAGAAGGGTCTCGACCCGAAACGTTGCTTATTTCCTTTGCTTCATAGAGGCTGCCTCGCCCGCTGAGTTTCTCCAGCACTTTTGTCTACCCCATCCATCCCGTACTGAACCCCCCCACTGACATCCCCCGTGAACACCACTGACATCCCCCATGCTCTCCCCTCACAATTTTACCTACTCCAACCAACACGTACTAATTCACCTATTGAATTAGTACCGACTGCCTTCTAAACCCCCCCCCTCCAACACTTTGTGTCTACCCCCCCCCCCACCATCCCCCTGCTCTCCCCTGCACAATTTTACCTTACTCCAAAACCAACTTACTAATTGCACCTATTGAACTAGTAACCCCCCCCCCCCCCCCCCCCCCCCCCCCCCCCCCCCATCCCCCCCACCCCACCCTGATTCACACATCCACCCCACACTGATTCACACACACCCTGACCTTATTGTCCTGGAAATGTCTTCAGAGCGAATATTGACTATGTTTGATAACGGAATGCAATCAAATGTGTTTTAATTCCCAATGTTATTATTTGTTTTAATCCATAAAGATGGATTAATTAAATTGTGAACACGTGAAACATTAAAACCGCAGTGTTCGATTGTCGCTGCTGCAGTTGACACATTATTACAGAATTCATTTTAACGGCTCTTAATATGGAGTATCAGTACTGTAGTTATTTAATGATTAACATTCACAACTATGCGTACGCATATATGTTACCATGGTCCAGGATTTATTGACACAGGTTGATCATAGGCTGAATAATCCAACCACATTTTTGTTTGGAAGTGGAAAGAATTAATAGAAATTGTATTAATTGCAATGTGTAAAAAGAGTTGAAATACTGTCTTATAATTTTGCTGCATGTCATTGTGGGATAGATCATGTCTTGATTTGTGAATGTTCAGTTTGTGACTTTATTTGAAGCAGAAATAATATGTGAATGCTTCATCGAGTATAATTCCAACTGGTAACTTCATCCGAGCACATTATCGCACGTGTCATGCAAGCCATCTTAAATGACCACCTAAACTGTCATTTGGCAACCTAAAAAGCTGCCAAGGTTGCCCGGCTGGTAACAGGGAAAAAAAGTTAAGCGAGAGCCCTGGATATGTCTGTGGAATTCTCTGCCTCAGAGGGCGGTGGGGGCAGGTTCTCTGGATGCTTTCAAGAGAGAGCTACATAGGGCTCTTAAATATAGCGGAGTCAGGGGATATGGGGAGAAGGCAGGAACGGGGTACTGATTGGGGATGATCAGCCATGATCATATTGAATGGCGGTGCTGGCTCGAAGGGCCGAATGGCCTCCTCCTGCACCTATTGTCTATTGTCTAATGTCTATTCTAATCTTCTGGAGAGAATGCTATTTCATAATCTTCAATAAATAGACAGGCTACTGCAAGGAGAAAATAGCCTTACTTTACTCGTTGATTTTACCTTATGTTCATCAAAGTTGATAGAGCGGAGCAAGTTACTCCACTTCTACGTAATCCAACGCACTGAGGTGTAGTACGTAACGGAGCGTCACGACCGCCATCTTTCAATGTAAAACGCGACTTCCGTTATGCACCTCGCAGTGTAATCAGCGTTGTAGGGGAACAGTGTGTGATATAGCTTATTTATCAATTCACATATTTTAGTTAATTTTATTTTTAAACGTTTTCCCCCTGCTTAATCTATCTATTTCTGCCCTTTTAGAAACATAGAAACATAGAAATTAGGTGCAGGAGTAGGCCATTTGGCCCTTCGAGCCTGCACCGCCATTCAATATGATCATGGCTGATCATCCAACTCAGTATCCCGTACCTGCCTTCTCTCCATACCCTCTGATCCCCTTGGCCACAAGGGCCACATCTAACTCCCTCTTAAATATAGCCAATGAACTGGCCTCAAATACCCTCTGTGGCAGAGAGTTCCAGAGATTCACCACTCTCTGTGTGAAAAAAGTTCTCCTCATCTCGGTTTTAAAGGATTTCCCCCTTATCCTTAAGCTGTGACCCCTTGTCCTGGACTTCCCCAACATCGGGAACAATCTTCCTGCATCTAGCCTGTCCAACCCCTTAAGAATGTTGTAAGTTTCTACAAGATCCCCTCTCAATCTCCTAAATTCTAGAGAGTATAAACCAAGTCTATCCAGTCTTTCTTCATAAGACAGTCCTGACATCCCAGGAATCAGTCTGGTGAACCTTCTCTGCACTCCCTCTTTGGCAATAATGTCCTTCCTCAGATTTGGAGACCAAAACTGCACGCAATACTCCAGGTGTGGTCTCTACAAGACCCTGTACAACTGCAGTAGAACCTCCCTGCTCCTATACTCAAATCCTCTTGCTATGAAAGCCATGGCGTTTTCTTCCCATCCTTCCTCCCCAGCCCCCACCTTTGTGCAGTTTGTTTCCCTTGTATTGTAGTTTCCCTTGTATTGCTTTAGCACACACTGTGTACAAAATTAAATTTAACTTATGTATATAATATATATATATATATATATATATATATACTAGACTAAATGGGACCCGTTGGGTCCCAGCATCACACGGAACGGCTGGTCCCCCAACGCAATATTCCACCTCTCCACCAATTCCAATATTGGTGGTCAGTGGGGTGGGGGAGGGGGGGTGGCTTTCTGGAGCGCTAGTATGGGTGTTGTGCGCTGGAGGGACTAGTTTCCAGAGGGCTAGTATAGACATTGTGGGCCGAATGGATTCTTGGGCTGGCGGCTCAGTCACTCAAGCCTGTTGTGCTGGCAACTCACTCACTCACGGCTGGTGGGCTAGCAGTTGACTCACGGCTATTCCTTGAAATTCCATTTCAAGCTGGGTGCAAGGCACCAATTTCGTGCAGTTTCATACCATTTCAGAATAATGAGCTATAGAAGCAGATGTGGACGCCATGACAGTATCGAGGCTGCCCAGTAAAATGGCGGCAACAATCACCCACGACATACTACTCATTTTTCTTCGAGTGGCGTATCTTGCTCCGCTCTATGATCTTTCATGTTGATTTCCAACAGAATACAGATTTTACTTTTACTGGGTGGGTCACAAGATTTAAATGACGTCAAATCTCAACATTTGATTCTTTCAACATCTCACTCCAACTGCAATCTGAGGTCACACAGTTTAATTTGGCTGCAACTTGTGAGCTTGAGCAGCCATATTCAAGAAGGGAAAGTCAAAATAACGGCTTGCATGATAGTTTTAAAGTCCCTTTCAGGATGACTCAAAGTGTTTAATCGCCAATGAGGCCTTCTGGCAAGTGGTCACAATTAGCAATGTGAGAAAGTCAAAGATCAATTGCAATATATCAAGCCTCCCCCCCCCCACCCACCCCAACAACATACTGACCAAATAACATTTTTAAGATTTGGAAGGAGTAGTAATGATGGCCCAACATAGTATAAATAATTGCCCAGCTTGTACATTGTTGTTATTACCTAAAAGTGCCACTGGTGCAGAAATTACTTAAAATAAAGTGACAACAGCAAGTGTTTCAGAAAAATATGTAGTTTATAACTCCCCTAACAGGGACTCCACTCCATTGGAATTGAAAAGGAGCTAATTATTGTTTTACCTTCATCGTTAAAGTATTTGATATACAAGTTATGAAGTTTAACCTAAGATATTTGTGAGTGAATGACACGAGAGGCGCATTGCGGGTTTAACTCTCCAACAACATGTATCTCAGGGAACCTGCGTTTGCACTACTTGTAATAGCAGGAAATTGGCTCCTGTAGTGAACAGGAACAGCAGTGGATAATATTACTTTTAAATGGAAAGGGGTTTACTCTAACAACAGAACACACAGGAAATCTGAGCTCGATCTGCAGATTTTTTTATATACTGGGAGAATCTATTTCATATGCTGTTTGTGTGGATAATGCTTTGAGACAGAGGCATCTTGTACTGGGTTTCATCTTCTGCCGAGAGTGATTTAAAGGTCAAGAGACAAAGTTGAGGCCTTTACATGACTTTAAATAAGAAGACAAGCAAATCAAAGTGCCACATTTTATGGTCTCACTGTTACATTGTCCCAGTTAATCTTTTTACATACATATAGGACTATAACGGAGAAAGTTAACACTCTTCATATCTTTAATCCATGTATTACATTTTCTAAATGTTAATTTTTTTTTCCATATCTGTAATGGGGTTACAATTATTTTGATTTGTTTTAATGTTTAAAGACCTAATTACTGAACTACTTGCCATGGAGCTGTGAGAAACTCAAGCATGTGGGTGACATGCTTAGGCAGTGGGGCAAGAGCAGTATTTTTTAGTTTGTCTTTGGTGCCTATTAAAGGACACTGATAGCTGTGTCACCACCTTGATATCCTCCTTGCACCATATCAGACGTAAAAAGGGAAGAAATGTTCTGTTTCACAGCTCTATCGGTACACAGCATCAGAAGAGGATGAAAATAAAAAAAGCCAGCAGGATCAGATGAACGACAGGCAATATATTAATGTTCAGTTCAGCATTAAATGGAAAAAATGCAGTTTTTATTTTACATTGTGAGTCTCTACAGTATCTTTAGAATCAGAAAAATGCAGGGATTTGAAATATTACTGGTTATGCTATGTTTTAAATAAGACACATTCAAATTTTACAGTGATGAAAATCAGCACTAGATGTGTAGTGTTCAAAAGGACAGCGTTCAGTGGTTTGAATGTCATTTCACAATTTGCTTTTAATTAGACGTAAATTACAGAAACATGCCCACTGGCTAATCTTCATGGGATAATTAACTTCCATTTTCTTTACTTTTAATTAAAAAGTAGAAAAGATTTAACTGATCCATTAAGGATCAGTCAGTTGTGAGCTCCATCAGACTTTGCTGTTTTTTTGTTATTTGTAGTGCCAGATGTTACCTGCCATTTTGCCTGTTCTGCATATGAGGCTTGAACGTTTGAGAACTGTAGAACAGAATCAGACTTCCAGGCAACTGGGAGAAACAATAGGTTATTGTGTGCCCTGTGCAACAGTTACTAAAATGTCTAATGAAGTAATTGATCCTATAATTAAATAGTGGTCATTGTTTTAAAATGACATTATTCTTTGTTCAGGTAAACCTCATTGTATATTTAAATCATACAAATATTTTATCCTTTATTATTTGCAATTTTGGGTTCTGATGTGATGATTTGCATATTTAAAAAATATATTAAATCTGTGTGAAATAGTCACTTAAAAGGAAATCAAATTCCCCAAGTATGCCAACTACCCTTAATATTATGAAAGCTGAGAATTGAACATTTGTTGTCTGTGTCATAATATTTCATGCTTTGTTTTTTGTTTGGTAGGAAATGTCTGAAAGAAAGGATTTTGGTCAATACACTGAAAACTGTCAGTTATCGGTATTCACACATTGCTGTTTGATAGGAAGTTCCAGGATTTAAAAAAAACCTAACTGAAGCATTGGCAGTATATTTCTACATTAGTATGATGTGTGACTTACAGTAGCATTCCCATGTGTTGTCCTAAGAGCTAATAGAAGTTGCTAGTTTGGGAGATACTGTTTTGAAAACCTTGGTGAGTGAATGGCCATATATTAGACTCATATAGTCATAGAGTCTTACAGCGAGGAAACAGGCCCTTCGGCCCAACTTGCCCACACTGGCCTACATGTCCCATCTACACTAGTCCCACCTGCCTGCATTTGGTCCATATCCCTCTGAACCTGTCCTATCCATGTACTTATCTATTTTTTTCTTAATAAGTTACGATACCACCTGCCTCAACTATCTCCTTTGACAGCTCGTTCCATACAGCCACCACTCTTATGCCCCTGTCCCACTTAGGAAACCGGAACGGAAACCTCTGGAGACTTTGCGCCCCACCCAAGGTTTCCGTTCGGTTCCCAGAGGTTTTTGTCAGTCTCTCTACCTGCTTCCACTACCGGCAACCTCCAACAACCACCTGCAACCATCCGGGAACCGCACGGAAACCTTGGGTGGGGCGCAAAGCCTCCAGAGGTTTCCGTTCAGGTTTCCTAAGTGGGACAGGGGCATTAGTGTGAAAAAGTTACCTCTCAGGGTCCTATTAAATCTTTCCCATCCTCATCTTAAACCTACCCCCTCTGGTTCTCGCTTCCCCTATTCTAGGCAAGAGGCTCTGTACATGTACCCAATCTATTCCTTTCAAGATTTTGTCAACCTTTGTAAGATCACTCCTCATGCTCCTGCGCAATCTCTCCCCATAGCTCAAGCTCTTGAGTCCTGGCAACATCCTCGTAAATATTCTCTGCACCTTTTACAGCTTGACATTGCAGAGTGTGATAAATCTTTGGCAGCAGAGTTGCAGGCAATCGAAACAGATTGGTTGATTCTTGAATATTAGAAGAATTAAGGAAAACGGTAGGAAAATAATGTTGAGGTAGAAGAACAGCCATTCTTGTTGCATGGTGGAATGGGCCTGATATTTTGAATGGCTTAATCCTGCTATTATATTCTCTGGTTCTACAAGGAAGGAAATCTACTATCTTTACTCTTTCTGCCCTGCTTATCCCTTCAAGTACGTGGATGTGGCTAATTCTTAATCTGCTCTTCAGATCAGGACAAATAATGGATGGACTATAAATTACAGTAACATGCACATCTCAAAAACAAATTTAAAAGAGATCTTACAAGTATTTTGCACAGTGGAGTCTATTATTTGTTTAAAAAAAGGTTCCTGTGAACGAGTAGACATTCTATAGATTGTGTCCAAATAGATGGATAAATCTTTCACGCTGATAGTCGTTGGTCTGTGAAATGACAGGATAGTAGATAGTGCAAACTAAATTGTCAAGGTGCAATAATATTTGGCTGTGGACCAGTAATATATTTGAGGAATGAAATACTCTCTGGATATAGTTCATCTTTTAGTTGAATTGTGGTGCACTTATTATGATGCAAGTGCAGTTGGTAGCATTATGCACCACTAGTTGTGCCAGAGATGGTTGCTTACCCTTCTGATACTGGCAAGGGGGAATAAACTGTATTCATCTCTGTTAGAAAATAAAAACTTAGAAGCCAATCTGAGAAATAATATATATATTTTCAACCTGGAGTGAGTCTGATGATAAAAGTTGAACATCCATTTCTTCGTTAGTCACAGCCACATCGATCCTCATATGGTCTTTTTTGGGGTTGCAATTGTCCCATTGGACTTACTTCAGTGAAGATCTTTTTAATGAATCACGGTTTCTTGACACAATATTGCTCACTCCAAGAGAATTGTTTCCAAATCATGTTTGTATGCCCCTTGTGTGGACCCATCTCCTCTTCTTTTTCATGGCAGGTTAATCTCCTCCAAATTCTTTCTGCACATTCTTCCTGCAACTTTTTGTGAGCCACAAGAACCATTGTTTGGGTCTCAATTTATCATATCTATTATAATGATTTATGTGGATAAACTGAGTACATTGTAGCCAAATTTGTTAAAAAGTTGGGCTCTGTTCTCCCTGGAACTAAGGAGATTGTCAAGTGACATGATAGAGGCATATATAGTTATGAAAGGCATGGATAGGTTAGATAGCTAGTGTCTATATCCCATGGTATGGCTGTTTAAAATTTGAGGGCATGGGTTTAAAATGAGATGGAGGAAGTTTAAAGGGGTTCTAATGGATAAATCTTTCACGCAGATAGTTGTTGGTCTGTGAAATAAATTGACAGTGGTGGAGGAGGCAGGAACAGTGGCATCTTTTAAGAAGCATCATGACAGGAACTTCAATGAGGAAGGCATATAGGAATGTGGAGTTAATGCAGATTAATGGGATTAGTGTAGATGGGCATGATAGTTGGCATTGACACAATTGGCTGAAGAATTTGTTTTTAAGTTGTACAACTCTATGACTTATAATACAATGAAAATAAGTTGTATTAGCCCTGTCCCACGGTACGAGTTCATTCTAAAAGCTCTCCCGAGTAAACTATTCATCTCTGTTGGAAGATAAAAACTTAGAAAAGCTACTGAGAAATAATATATATATTTTTATCCTCAACCTGGTCTTTGATATTGAATGGGAGAACACTATTATATGGGGGAAATAGAGAGTGGTTTATAATGCCACCGTTCTGAGGGATCTGGATTTTTGTTTGATACAAATACATCGATCGATGCTCCTGAACACATCATCACATCATGTGAACATAAAACAACGTAAGTTAACCTGCAGGTGTAGTAAATAATTAGGAACGCTGGCATTTATTGCAAGGGGATGGAATAAAAAAAATCAAAGTTTCACTCTAGTGTTCCAGGGCACTGGAGAGACCACACCTACAGTGTTCCATGTAGCTTGGTTTACTACATACTTGAATTTGAGATAGTTCAGAGAAAGTTCAATAGGGTTATTCCTGGATGATTGGCTGTCCTATGAGGAACAACTGAGCAATGTAGACATAAACTCACGAGAGTTTGGAAGAATGAAAGAAGATCTATTCAAAATATATAAGATGTTGAAGGGACTTGGAAGGATGGTAAAGGGCCTGCCCCACTTGGTGATATTTTTTGGCGACTGCCACATCATTGACTGACTTGTCAGTTCACCAAAAAATCTACGGCACAATGCGGCCGTGACGCAGAGTGATGACGTATTGACGCGCGATGTTTTTTCGTGTCGCAACATTTTTTTTATCGCTGCTGGATTTTGAAATGCTCAAAATCTTTTGGCGATCCTGATATGACGCCAACAGTCGCCGAAAAAATCGCCAAGTGGGACAGGCCCTTAAGAGGTTTCTCCTTGTGGAGAATCTTGAACATGGGGCCAACTCTCAGAGTAAGATATTGCTTTGGAAAGAGATGCGATGGAAGTTTTTTTCTGTCAACGGTTCATGAACTTGTAACTCTCTATCCCAGAGAGCTGTGCTTGTAAAATTCCAGTCATAGAATCATGCAGCATGGAGTCATTAAATATGTTGCAGGCTGAAATGAATGTCAAATTTGTAGTGAAGTCCAAAGATGTGGGGAGCAGGTGCACACATAGAGTTGAGGTTAAAATCAGATCAGCCATGACATTATTGATGTGTAGAATAGGCTCCAGGCACCATATGTCCTCATATTTTGTATGTTCTCTTATTTGTCCTATACTTCAACATGAATGGCTACCATGCTCTCAGAACTATGCGCATCTGTTATTGCAGAAGCTTCAAAAGCCATGACAAGTTGTTCAGCTTCTTGGATGCCACTGCTTGTAGATTTTACAAATTCCTGAAAATCCTGAAAGCAGCCAATACTGTCAAAATCAATTAATAACAAAGTTGGAAGTATTTGATTATGCCTCTATTTTTCTTTTAAACATGATGGTTTGTATATCTTTCCTACTATTAATAGTACCAGGTTAATATTTGGCATTGACTGCATTGTTACGGTCAAATTTGGTATCAATTTGTCATTGCATTGTGATTGACTTCACAATCTACCCTCTTCACATGATGTAGGTACATTTGAACATCCTTCCTCAGATGGCAACCAGTGTGTCTTGTATTACAAATGTATTCATTGTATTGGAACCAGATCAGCACCAATCCCACTTAAACAAAATGCACTATCCCCCTAAATTTTGCAGATTAATTTCTAGCAAAGGTGATATCAGCAGCACATAAAGGTTGCAGAAATGTGGAGCTTTATTCCTGAAAATCCGACCGAGGCTTGGGTACGAGAACATTTCAAATTTGAGTTTGATTGTTTTTTATTAAGTAAGGGATAACATAATTAAGATACAAATCAGCCACAATCTAATTACATTATGGATCACTCTTAAGGGGTTGATTTCTCTTTTCATCTAAAGGATTGTGTTAATTTCCTGTTTAAGATATTATTGGGTATGATACTCTAAATCTTCTTTTAATTCACTGCTAGGATAGAGGTGAACCACAATTTGATTGAATTATGGAACTGATGTTGGAGTCCTAGTGGCCCCTTTTTACTATGTACATCAACCATGATCGACAGGACCAGGGATACGTGCAGAGCTAAAGCTGCACATAAAGTGAATAATAAATAAATTAACTACATCTTAGTTATTTACAGTATTCTATTTACTTTGTATTTACTTTCTTGTGTAGCGTTTGCATTAACTGTTACTGGAACCAAAGTGACTGTTTTCAGATGAACATTAGTTGGTCAGATACAACATGTGGTGTCTAATGATATTTTGAATTTCTTTAAATTGGATCATTTTGGATTAATTGAAAATAATCTATTTCCTGAATTCTATCCAAAAAAAATGTTTTTGGATAAGAAGACACAAAGTGTTGGAGTAACTCAGCAGGTCAGGAAGCATTGCTGGAGAACATGGATAGAAAACCTCTCCAGAGACGCTGTCTGACTTGTTGAGTTACTGCAACACTTTGTGTCTTTTGTAAACCAGCTACAGTTCCTTGTTTTTAGATATCCTATTCCCTTCACCACATAGAACCATTCTGCACCATATTCCAGAACCAGGGGCCACAGTTTAAGAATAAGGAGTAAGCCATTTAGAACAGAGACGAGGAAACGCTTTTTCTCACAGAGAGTGGTGAGCCTGTGGAATTCTCTGCCTCAGAGGGCAGTAGAGGCGGGTTCTCTGGATCCTTTCAAGAGAGAGCTGGATATAGCAATGTTACAACATTTTGAGATTTATAAAATCAAGTCTGCAATTTATCCCATCAGATAAAACACAAAAATAAGTTTAATTTGACACCTAATTCACTTTCATATCTCAAGTATTTAAAAAGTTATGGCCATTTTCATACTCGGAAATTAGCATCTTGTTCCCTTGATTTTCTATGGACATAACAAAAAAGCTGAGATCGTGGACAGTCAAAAGCCCATAACTTTCTTAAAAATTAAGAGAACTGAATGAAATTTTCAGTTATCATAGATTGAAGCATTCTGAAACAAAATAATCTTACTTGGATGACCTGAAATTATAGCATATAATTAGTTAGTTACCCAATTGTAGCTAATTCCAAACTTCAATTACTAGATCTAAACATCTATCCATTTCTTAAGAAATGATTAACATTTTTAAATAGTCTAAGTGTCCAAATAATATTCACAAAGAATTCACGATAAAACATGATTTTTAAATCTCATTTACATTAATTTATAGGCCAAATGGAAGGAATTTAGTGTTCAATTGCTGTAAATTAATGGCCATTTAAATCAGCTTTCGAGTGGGATCCTGTGGAACGTTCACACTGTGGTAGATTTGTGCCCCCAAATGCCCAGAAAAATACTGCGGGATATAATGGGGCTATTCGCAACATAAAACTTTGTATAAAGGGATCTTAAGAAGCGCATTTTAATGTAAAAATAAACAACCTACCTTCCTTTGTCCCCTGTATGAGATCCGGCCCGTTGTCGGCGGTTGCGGGTTTAGAGGTTAATTTTTAACTTACTATAATAATTAAATAAACCTGTAAAATGTAAAAGCTCCAGCGAGCGAAACTTCAAGTGATTTTTCATTAGCAACTGAGGTAGGCTGAACAAGCTCGATTTGAACAGCCTAGGGAAAATCGTGTTTTAAACCCGCCCCCCTCTAAACGGCGCCATAATCACACACACGGGCTGGGACAGATCTGCAGCGACCCTTAAGGTAGGTTTTGCAACATACCTACTAGATAGGGCTCTTAAAAATAGCGGAGTCAGGGGATATGGGGAGAAGGCAGGAACGGGGTACTGATTGGGGATGATCAGCCATGATCACATTGAATGGCAGTGCTGGCTCAAAGGGCCGAATGGCCCACTCCTGCACCTAGTGTCTATTGTCTATTTTTGTGGTGCAGAATGTTACCCAAACCCATATTTTTAATAATTCAGAGGTTCACACAAATCCCTCAAAGTAAATTGACAATAGGTTATTGCAACACCGGTACAACAAATATAAACACATTATCTATGTAAATAAAAACACATTTAAGGGCCTGTCCCACTATTGCGACCTTATTGGCGAGTTTAGGAGACTCTGCGCTTGCCACAAGCTCACAGCATGGTCGACACATGGTCGTAGGTGGTCTCTGGTGAGTCTCATGGTCGTGAGTAGTTCCCGCATAGTGATTATTACTCGCGTCCTCAGTATGGTCGCGGAATATTTTTCAACATGTTGAAAATGTTTCCGCAACCAAAAATTGGTCGGCATGGAGAAAATCGATACATTTGTAGTTGTGGGTTTGGTCGTAGTAGGTCGGCATGTTATCGTAGGTTATTGTAGGTAATCGAAGGTATTCGAGATAGTCGTAGATAGTGTTAGTATATCGCCTTTGCTCGTTTCAATGGCTCATTGATAGTCGAAGTTAGTCTTCTACATAGTCGAAGGAAGTCGAAGGATGCCAACTTTTCAGCGATTCAACAAGACCACAATAGCCTCCTGAACTAACCAATAACATTGCCATAGTGGGACAGGCCCTTTAAGGTCTCCATTTAAGAAGATACCATTTAATGCTAGGATATGAATCCTGCAATATGATGATTGAAAGGACACACCTTGTGTGTGAACATGAATAGTGAGTGTTGACAGGCTAATCAGTTGTACACATATTAAAATATGAGAATCGACTGCACCTAAGACCTTTCTCTCTAACCGTTTTAATGTGCAATGTCCACATGGGAAGTCGATGTAAAGGGCCTGTCCCACTATGGAGACCTAATTCGTGAGTTTAGAAGGGTTTGTGCTTGCCACAAACTCGCAGCATGGTCGACATGTGGTCCTAGGAGGTCACTGGAACTCTCCTTCATGCACGAGCGAAGTTCCCGCATACTCGCGGCCACAGTTTGGTCGAGGAAAAGTTTTCAATATACTGAAAAATGTTCCGCGAGTAAAAATTGGTTGGTATGGTTCTTTTGAACTCCTAGTTCAGTGGTAGTTGGATCGCCATGTAGTTCTAGGTAGTCGAGGTAGCTGTAGGTAATCTACAGGGGAGGTCAGTATCCAAGATGGACCGGGCAGTGTTCATAAGGTTTGTAATCTCCTTCATTCCTGAACATTCGAGTATCGAACCAGGCTGTGAAGCTGTCTACCTGTCATCTCCAAACTCATGGAACTTCGAGTAAGCACTTATCCCTGCAACTGAATGCTTAACCTCCTGACCAACAGAGGATGAGGATGGGGGACAAATCATCCTCTACGATAATCCTCAACACTGGTGCTCCATAACAATGCGTTCTTAGCTCCCTTCTTTACTTCTCATGTACCCACGGCTCTGCAGCCAAGTACAAATCCAACTCAATTTACAAATTTGCGGACAACACCACTATAGTGGGCCGGATATCAAATAACGATGAATCGGAGTACAGGACAGAGATTTAGAACCTCGTGTCCTGGTGTCAAAGCCAACAACATTTCTCCCAATGTCAGCAAGACAAAGGAGAAAGTGAATGACTTCAGGAAGTGAAATCTGTATGTCATACATTGATGGCGCAAAAGTTGAGATAGTTAAAAGCTTCAAGTTCCTAGGAGTAAATATCGCCAGCAACTTGTCCTGGACTAGCCATATTGAAGCAATGGCTAAGAAAGCACACCTGTGGTTCCTTAGAAAGCTTAGGAAGTTTGGCATATCCCCAACAACTCTCACCAACTTCTACAGATGCGCCATAGAAAGCATTTTATCGGGGAACATCACAGGATGGTTTGGGAACAGTTCCATCCAAGATAGCAGAAAATTGCAGAGAGATTGTGGACGTAGCTCAGACTATCACACAAACCAACTTCCATTCCATTGACTCCATCTACACTTCACGCTGCATCGCATGGCCACCAGCATAATCAAGGACGTGTCCCATGCCAGAGCTCCCTTTTTTCTCCCCTCGCCCATCTGGCAAGAAGTACAGATGTGTGAAAACACTTAGCTACAGATTCAGGGGCAGTGTCTTCCCGGCTGTTATCAGGCAACTGAACCATCCTAACACCGACTAGAGTGTGGTCCTGAGCTACCAACTACCTCATTGGAGATCCTCAGAGTATCTTTAATTAGACATTCTTGTACTTTATCTTGCACTACATGCTATTCCCTTTCTCCTGTATCTGTACACTATGGATGGCTCGATTGCAATCAGGTATGGTCCCCGCTGACTGGATAGCACGCAACAAAATGCTTTCCACTGTACCCCGATACACAGACAATAAACTAAATGAAACAGAATAAAACTAAGTTCAAGAGACTATTCATCGACATGCCGAATCATCCAAGAAACGTGGTGGTGACAGCGAATTTTACGATGGAGTGGAACTGATCCACCGACACAGTCATGGGTCTAGAGTGAGTAGAGCACACAGGGAGCTGAGCACGCAGCCTTGAGGTGCCCCTGTGCTGATTGTTTTTGAGGAGAAAATGTTGTTCCCAATTTGTACTGATTGTGTTCTGTTGATGAGGAATTGTGGATCCAGTTGAAAAGGGTTGCACAGAGATCAAGTTTGCCTGAGCTTGGTAACTGGTTTGGAAGGGTTGATGGTGTTGAACACCAAGCTGTAGACTGGGAACAACAACCTGGTGTATGTGTTTTTATTGTCCAAGGGGTTCATAATTTTCTGAGCAGGGTATGCAAGAAAGTAGTGATACTGTATAAACAGTATTTCATTGAAAATACACAGGGAAGATTTCATTGAAAATACACAGGAAAATACACAGGGATACAGCATAAGACATTGGTCATAAAGAAAGCAAACTCAATGCTAGCATTTATTTCAAGAGGGCTTGTATACAAAAACAGGGATGTAATGTGGAGTCTCTATGAGGCACAGGCAAGGCTGCATGTGGAATATTGGGAGCAATTTTGGGCACCATATCTGAGGAAGAGTGTGCTATCTCTTGAGATGGTCCAGTGGAGGCTTACAAGAATGATCCCAGGAATGAGTAGGTTAACCTGTGATGAAGGTTTTTCGGCACTGGGCCTTTACTCACTGGAGTTTAGAAGAATGAGGGGGTGGGGGATCTCATTGAAACATATAGAATAGTGAAAGGCTTAGAGAGAGTGGATGTGGGGAGGATGTTTCCACTAGTGGGAGTGTCTGGGACTAGATGTCATAGCCTCAGAATTAAAGGACGTTCTTCCCGGAAGGAGATGAGGAGAAATGTCTTGTCAGAGGGTGGTGAATCTGTGGAATTCTTTGCCACAGAAGGCTGTGGAGACCGTCAGTGAATATTTTTAAGGCAGCAATGGATAGATTCTTGATTAGTACAAGTGTCCGAGGTTATGGGGAGAACGCATGAGAATGGTGTTAGGAGAGAGAGATAGATCAGCCACAAATGTATGGCGGAGTAGACCTGAAGAACCAAATGGCCTAATTCTACTCCTTATCCTTATCACCTTAAGTCTGAACTAAAGTGTTTGGCAACCAGGAAATCTGGTAGGTTGAGACGGACTGAGTGAATGTGTTCCGCGAAATGATCGCCCAGTCTATGTTTGGTCTCGCCAATTTATAAGATTCCACATCTTGAACAACTGATAAAGTAGATGAGGTTGGAGGAGGTGCAAGTGAACTCTGCCTAACCTGTAAGGACTGTCGGGGTCCCTGGACACAGTCGAGTGAGTTGCATCTCCTGTTGTTGCAGGGGAAGGTACCTCGGGATGGGGAGGCAATTTTAGTGCCTTTTTTAGGCTCTTCCCTAGCTGACTTGTTGAGGCTGTTTTGTATTTTTTCCTTTACTATTAATTTTTCATTATTTATTGTTTCTTTAAATTTCATAGAATCATAGAATAGTACAGCATAGAAACAGACTATTTGGCGCACCATGTGTTTGCAGGTCATTGTGTCTAACTATCCTAATCGCACTTACTTGCATTAATTCTATAACCCTCTTCCTTGATATTTCAAGTATCTGTCCAGATGCACCTTAAATGTTGTTACTGTTCCTGCCTCCACCACCACTTTTGGCTGCTCATTCCAGTTCCCAACTACTTGCTGTGTGAAAAAGTTACCCTTCAGATTTCTCTTAAACCTACATTGAAATATATCATGCTAAAGGCCATGCTGCCTGTTGTCCTTGCCTATCCAAATACATGCAAGGACTGTTTAGCAAAAGGCAGCAAGGCCGTTTCCCAGCAAACTCTTTCCTTGCTTCCCAGAACATCCTAGGATATACCTAGTCAAATCTTGGGGATTTATCCACATTAATGGACTTCAAGATCTCCAACATCATGTTCTTTGTCATGTTAATATGTTCCAGGACATCAGTGTTCCTTTCTCTGAACCAACTAGCTTTCCTTCCAGGATTATTAAAGTTGAGATGCATCAATTTAAGACCTCTAGTGCTCCACGTGTAGATGACCATACTAATCTTTAACGGGATCTACTTTCTCTTGAGCTACTCTTCATATACTGACAGAATCTTTTAGAATTATCCTTTATCTTAACTTCTGGCACCTTTTTGCCCTCCTAATTATCTTCTTGAATTATACTCTTGCAAACCCTATACTCTTCAAGGGATTTACTAAATCCCTTTCAACCGTCCCCTGCTCACCTTCCATCTATGTCCTCTACTATCCATCATTTCCACCATGGGAAAAAGACTGACTATCTGTGGTATCTATGCCTCCAATCATGTTATATACTTGCCATGTCTCATTGTATTATTCCAGTGTAAATCAGCATCTGCAGTTCTTTGTTTCCACAGCAACCCAGTGAAGCCTTTTTTGCACTCTCTCCAAACCGTTCACATGCATCCTGCAATGCGGCAACCAGAATTCCAATCCTCGAAATATGGCCTGAAGCATTCTGAAGCTGCAACATGACTTCCTGACACCTATCACACAATGCCCTGACCAATACAGCAAATATGCCAAACATCTTCTGTATCATTCTACAGTAGATACATGTTTTGGCCACTTTCAGGAAACCATGGATATGTTTCCTCAAGATCACTCTGTACATTAATGCACCTAATGTTCCTGCCATTTACTTTTCTCTCACATTTGATCTCCCAAAGTGCAACACCTCACAACCCACTTTTGAGTTTAGGTTGTTTAAGTTTTTTTCCAGCTTTTATATTTTTCAAGGCCTCTGACTAATTTAAGTATCCTAAACCATACATTGGCTTTTTTCGTTTTTACAATATCTCTCATCACCCAAGGTACCTAAATATTGTCATCTTGTCTTTCTTCCTCACCAGAAGATAGATGTCGGCCCTTTGAGGCAGCAAAGTTGTGCATTGGTAGAGAAACTGCCTCACAGCACCAGAGAACCGGGTTCAATCCTGACCTTAGGTGCTGTCTGTGTATAGTTTGCACGTTCTCCCTGTAACCATATAACCATATAACCATATAACCATATAACAATTACAGCACGGAAACAGGCCATCTCGGCCCTACATGTCCATGCCGAACAAATTTTTTTCCCCTTAGTCCCACCTGCCTGCACTCGTACCATAACCCTCCATTCCCTTCTCATCCATATGCCTATCCAATTTATTTTTAAATGATACCAATGAACCTGCCTCCACCACTTCCACTGGGAGCTCATTCCACACCGCCACCACCCTCTGCGTAAAGAAGTTCCCCCTCATATTACCCCTAAACTTCTGTCCCTTAATTCTGAAGTCATGTCCTCTTGTTTGAATCTTCCCTATTCTCAAAGGGAAAAGCTTGTCCACATCAACTCTGTCTATCCCTCTCATCATTTTAAAGACCTCTATCAGGTCCCCCCTTAACCTTCTGCGCTCCAGAGAATAAAGACCTAACTTATTCAACCTATCTCTGTAACTTAGTTGTTGAAACCCAGGCAACATTCTAGTAAATCTCCTCTGTACTCTCTCTATTTTGTTGACATCCTTCCTATAATTTGGCGACCAAAATTGTACCCCATACTCCAGATTTGGTCTCACCAATGCCTTGTACAATTTTAACATTACATCCCAGCTTCTATACTCAATGCTCTGATTTATAAAGGCTAGCATACCAAAAGCTTTCTTTACCACCCTATCTATATGAGATTCCACCTTCAAGGAACTATGCACGGTTATACCCAGATCCCTCTATTCAACTGTATTCTTCAATTCCCTACCATTTACCATGTACGTCCTATTTTGATTTGTCCTGCCAAGGTGTAGCACCTCACATTTATCAGCATTAAACTCCATCTGCCATCTTTCAGCCCATTTTTCCAAATGGCCTAAATCACTCTGTAGACTTTGGAAATCCTCTTCATTATCCACAACACCCCCTATCTTGGTATCATCTGCATACTTACTAATCCAATTTACCACACCTTCATCCAGATCATTGATGTACATGACAAACAACAAAGGACCCAACACAGATCCCTGAGGCACCCCACTAGTCACCTGCCTCCAACCCGATAAACAGCCATCCACCATTACCCTCTGGCTTCTCCCATTCAGCCACTGTTGAATCCATCTTGCTATTCCTGCATTTATAACCAACAGTTGAACCTTCTTAACCAACCTTCCATGAGGAACCTTGTCAAAGGCCTTACTAAAGTCCATATAGACAACATCCACTGCTTTACGCTCGTCAATTTCCCTAGTAACCTCTTCAAAAAATTCAAGAAGATTAGTCAAACATGACCTTCCAGGCACAAATCCATGTTGACTGTTCCTAATCAGACCCTGTTTATCTAGATGCTTATATATATTGTCTCTAAGTATCTTTTCCATTAATTTGCCCACCACTGAAGTCAAACTAACAGGTCTATAATTGCTAGGTTTACTCTTAGAACCCTTTTTAAACAATGGAACAACATGCGCAGTACGCCAATCCTCGGGGACTATTCCCGTTTCTAATGACATTTGAAATATTTCTGTCATAGCCCCGGCTATTTCTACACTAACTTCCCTCAATGCCCTAGGGAATATCCTGTCAGGACCTGGAGACTTATCCACTTTTATATTTTTCAAAAGTGTCAGTACTTCTTTTACTTTGAACCTCATAGTATCCATAGCTACTCTACTAGTTTCCCTTACCTCACATAATTCAATATCCTTCTCCTTGGTGAATACCGAAGAAAAAAAAATTGTTCAATATCTCCCCCATCTCTTTTGGCTCTGCAGATAGCTGTCCACTCTGTCTCTCCAATGGACCAATTTTATCCCTCGTTATCGTTTTGCTATTAATATAGCTGTAGAAACCCTTTGGATTGACTTTCACCTTACTTGCCAAAGCAACCTCATATCTTCTTTTAGCTTTTCTAATTTCTTTCTTAAGATTCTTTTTACATTCCTTATACTCCTCAAGCACCTCATTTACTTCATGCTGCCTATAATTATTGTAGATCTCCCTCTTTTTCCAAACAAGATGTCCAATTTCCCTTGAAAACCAGGGCTCTTTCCAATTTTTACTGTTTCCTTTCAACCGAACAGGAACATAAAGATTCTGTACTCTTAAAATTTCCCCTTTAAATGTCCTCCATTTCTCTTCTACATCTTTCCCATAAAACAAAATGTCCCAGTTCACTCCTTTTAAATCATCTCGCATCGCATCAAAGTTAGCCTTTCTCCAATCAAAAATCTCAACCCTAGGTCCAGTTCTGACCCTCTCCATAATTATCTTGAAACTAATGGTATTGTGATCACTGGACCCGAAGTGCTCCCCAACGCATACCTCCGCCACCTGTCCCATCTCATTTCCTAACAGGAGGTCCAGCACTGCCCCTCCTCTAGTAGGTTCCTCTATGTATTGCTGCAAAAAACTATCCTGCACACATTTTACAAACTCCAACCCATCCAGCCCATTTACAGAATGTGTTTCCCAGTCTATGTGTGGAAAGTTGAAATCTCCCACAATCACTACCTTGTGCTTACTACTAATATGTGCTATATCCTTACATATTTGCTCTTCCAATTCTCGTTCCCCGTTTGGCGGTCTATAATACACCCCTATAAGAGTTGCTACACCTTTCCCACTTCTCAATTCCACCCAAATAGCCTCCCTAGATGAGCCCTCCAATCTATCCTGCCAAAGCACTGCTGTAATATCTTCCCTGACTAGCAATGCAACACCTCCACCTCTTGCCCCTCCAATTCTATCACACCTGAAGCAGCGAAATCTTGGAATATTTAGTTTCCAATCACAGCCGTCCTGCAACCACGTTTCACTGATCACCACAACATCATACTTCCAGGTGTCTATCCAGACTCTAAGCTCATCAACCTTTCTTACAATGCTCCTAGCATTAAAATATGCACATTTAAGAAAACCCCTGTCTCTTATTCTCTGTTTATTTCCTTTTTTTTCTTTCTCCTCTTGTGTCCGAGTGCTTCCCATTTCTGCTTCCTGCCTCCCATTCTGTCTACTACCTTTCGCTATTTGTCCCTCGCCCCAACCATTCTAGTTTAAAGTCTCCCCAGCTGCCTTTGCAAATTTCCCCGCTAGGATATTGGTCCCCCTCGGGTTCAAGTGCAACCCATCCTTTCTGTACAGGTCCCACCTTCCCCAAAAGAAGTCCCAATGATCCAGGAACTTGAATCCCTGCCCTCTGCACCAGTCTTTCAGCCACGCATTTATCCTCCACCTCGCTCCATTCCTACTCTCACTGTCGCGTGGCACAGGCAGTAATCCTGATATGGTTACCTTTTTGGTCCTTTTTCTTAACTCTCCTCCCAACTCCCTAAATCCTCCCTTCAGGACCTCTTCCCTTTTTTTTCCTATGTCATTGGTACCTATATGTACCACGACCTTAGGCTCCTCTCCCTCTGATTAAGGGCTTTAACCACATGGGCTTTCTTCAGGTGCTCTGGTTTCCTCCCTCATCCCAAAGACAGGCATATTTGTAGGTTAATCAACATTTATAAATTGCCCTTGGCGTGTATTGGGATAACTTATTGTGTATAGAGAACGGGTGATCAATGGTCAGTGTGGACTCAGTAGACTGAAGGACTTGTTTCCATGCTGTAACTCTAAACAAAAACTAAATTAAACGTAAATATCAAATGTGGATTTACCAGTATTAGGCAGGAGCTGCTCCCAATCTGCTCTCCCCAGCTCCTGCCTAATACTGTTATAATCAGCCTTCCACTAATTTAGCACTCTTCCCCAAGGTGCAGTATTAAGTTTATACACATAACAAATTCTGCTCAAATAGCATTAAGATAGTGCCAATCAATATTAGAAGAGTTAGAAGTCAGAAGTTAAAGTCTTCCTCCATATTTGCTCCTCTAATTTGCACTGACTATACTGCGATCCATCAAAGTGAGTTTAAATTTCTAAGTTCTACCTATATGGCTTCGCTGGATGTTCCACGAGGATATCCTCCAAATACTGCTGTGATGTTCTCTCTGTTCAATAGTGCAACATCCCTTTCTCTTTTACATCCACGTCTGTCACCTTGAAAGCATCAGTATCCTGGAACATTGAGTTGCCAGTCCTGCCCACCTCTTAACCATTCTGTAATAGGTATAATATCACAGTTCACTGGGTGATTTATGCTCTGTGTTCATCTGCTTTACCTGTGAGGCTTCTTGCATTAAAATACATGCAATGTGGCCTATCAGACCTTCCACACTTCCTGTCCAGTCCCTGCCTGACTGCCTACTGGGCTTACTTGCTTTAATGTCTTTATTTGCCTCAACTTTCTCGTCTGATATATTATGATTTTGTATCCCACCCTTTGCCAGACTAGTTAAACCTCATTTCTAACTGTTGGAAATTGCTTGCAAGACGTAGTGGGGATAAACAAGCAATTAAACTTTTTATCTCGCCGGTCTTTTTAAACCTTCCTCTTGATTTGTTCACTGAGCCTTCTTTTCCTTTGTTTTTCTTTATTTTAATTCCAACCCACCAGTTGTGGGAAACAAAATGATTGCGTACCAGAGGGAACAGCATTCCAGCCTCTAAGAATTAAAATCACAGTGGGTAATATTTCAAATCCCAAAATGGTTGTATTTGGATTGAGACAGTGAAAGCTTAAAAATACAATACATCTTGCCATTTGAGCATAGTCCCTTCTTTTAATACCCGAGTTCTGCATAGATCCTCTGTAAATCTACACAATATCCAGTGCAATCACTTCTTTCCTGTTACTTGGTGACTGGAACTGAACATTTACTCAAACTTGGTTTAACTAGTTTTAAATATAATTCTAACAATCTCCCTAGAATACTCTGTCTTTATAATGTGTACCTCTTATTTCCAAAGTGTTTTCTTATCATCACAACAACCTTTCTCCTTGCTGCTGAAATTCAGGAAACCCAAGTAAATAATATAAACATGGAAATCTTGTTAAAATGGTGAAATGAATATTCACAACTGAACTGCTTGCTCAGTTATTATTTTTTGTGCACCCCAACATGATTTTTTCCAAAACGGTAGATGGTGTAAAAGTTTGTTGTATTACACACGAACTATATAGATTTCTCTTGCAGAAGTTACCTTTTCATGAGTTATTTCCACATTCTTATCCCCAAACTCTCAGAAATCCATGAAAGTTCTGTTATCTAATGAAATCTTGGGTCATTTCAATGACTTCATTTTGTGAGTTTATGCAGTCTTAAATGTTCAAAGTATTGTTACTAGCCCATTCTATTGTGCACACCCCTGGCTTGTTTCTAGCTAGCACCTGCTTAAGCTCTATCTTCCTCTTACAGTTATCACATTCTCAAACTCTGTGTTAACTTTGGCAAGTTGGTGATATCTTTGTTTCTCATTGCATAAAAAAAGTCTTTAGTTTGCCAAATGGAGAGACAAGCGACTACAAATGCCAGAATATATATTTTTAAAATAGGGTAATCGCGGTAGCTCCGTTCTGGAAGTTTGGTATGGAATTAAAAGTGGAGTAAAAATGGCTGGTAGCAGGAACGTCCAGCAGCCCTTGGTGGGCAGAGCGGAAATGGTTGCCAAGTTTACGCTTGATTTCTCCGATGTGAAGGAGTCTACATCAGGAGAACCGAATGCAATAGATGAGGTGCACATGAACTTCCATCTCACCTAGAAGACCTGCTTTGATCACTGGATGGAAGAGGAATATGGACTGGTGTGACATTTCCTGCATTAGGGGAGGGGCAGCTTGGATGGGAAAGAATGAGCAAACCGGATCATTTTTGGAATATCGGAAGGTAACCCAGAATTAAATATGTTTCAAAAGAACTTACTTAATTATGGACTAATAATTGGAAAAAAAGCTTATACTTTAAATTTTGGAAAAATGCTCCAATACCAACAACAAAAATGTGGATTTCAAACATGTTCGAAACACTACACTTGGAAGAGATGAGACTCCTCATAGCAGGCAAAGCAGATCACTTCCAAAAGACGTGGTCTGCATTTATGGAACTATTACAAGCATAAGGTGCAATAATAAGTTAAAACATAAAGGCTACCAGGACCTGGTAATGGGGGGTATAAAATACATTTTTAATAAAAACACGGTTGGTATATCCTTTTTTGCGGAGTTTTGTGTTACAATAGAGCGATTGATTTTCCTTTCTTCCTTTTTTTTTCTTTTCTTTCTAGGGTCTTATTTACTTTCTTTGCTTCCTTCTCTAATTCCTTCCCTAAGGGGTTCTCTTCTCCCAACACTTTCCTGCACCTTCACGATTCTTACTTACTTTCCTTACTTCTTTTATTTCTATCTTTTTTAAAGCTCAAAAAATGAAGTGGTACAACATAATGTAATAAGATATATGCGATGTATTAATGTGATTTACTGTACTGCTAATAAAAATTTTAAAAAAAAATAAAAATAAAAAGAATGAGCAAACCAAGGAGTTCGGAGAGGTCTATACGGAAAGCGGAAAGGGGTGTGGGTGAGAGGATGCAACTTAGAATGAGAACACATTGAATGTGGCGGAAATGTCAGAGTTTGAGTTTGAGTGGTTTATTGTCACGTGTAGCAAGGTAAAGTGTAATAGCTTTTGTTGCGAACCAGTCAGAGGAAAGACAATACACAATTACAATCGAGCCATTATGTATAGATACATAATATAGGGAATAACGTAAATAATGTTTAGTGCAGTAATCTCAGATCAATGATAGTCCGAGGGTCTTCAATGAGGTAGATAGTCCTTCAGAATTGCTCTCTAGTTGTGGTAGGATGGTTCAGTTGCCTGATATCAGCTGGGAAGAAGCTGTCCCTGAATCTGGAGGTGTGCGTTTTCTCACCGATACCTTTTGCCCATTGGGAGAGGGGAGAACAGCTTGTCCTTGATTATGCTGCTGGCCTTTTCGAGGCAGTGTGAGGGACAAATTAAGTCAATGCAAGGGTGGGTGCAGGAAGGAACTGCAGATGCTAGTTTAAACCGAAGATAGACACAAAAATCTGGAGTAACTCAGCGGGACAGGCAGCATCTCTGGAATAAGGGAATAAGTGATGTTTCGGGTCGAGACCTTTCTTCAGACTGAGTCAGGGGGATGGGAAGGAAGAGATATAGACTCAGCAAACAGTTAACCTGTTTCCTTTATCATTACATTTTTGCATATTGTTCATTCATTTGTTCTATATCTTTTTATACCATTTTCTGTATTTCGCTTCCCTTTCCTCCGACTCTTGGTCTGAAGAAGTGTCTTGACCCGAAATGTCACCTATTCCATTACTCCAGAGATGCTATCTGACCTGCTGAGCTACTCCAGCTATTTGTGTCTATCAATGGAAAGGAGGTTGGTTTGTGTGATGATCTGGGCCGTGTCCACAATTCTCTGCAAATTCTTGTGGTCTTGGATGGAACTGTTCCTAAACCATGCTGTGATGCATCCCAATTAAAATGCTTTCTACGGCGCAGGATGTAATAGATGCAGAGGCTGGTGGGGTGAAAGGTAGGGATGAGGGGAATTGTATCCTTGTTCTGTCTGAGAGGGGTAGAGAGAGCACAGATTTGCTATTTTAATTAATTTACCACTGCAATTTGTCACTTGAATTAGCATTTATTCAATGCCCTGTATTATTTCATAATGAATTGTAAAATTAATTTTAAATAATCTCATAAAATAATTAACCCCCACAGTCTTAATGGGCCATCTCCAAAAATGTGATATCTGTCATAAAACATTATGTTTGAAGAATAAATTATTGATACCAAATGATGTGTCACATCTCAACTGTGGTATTGTATATGTTGGTTCAATAAATCCAGTTTTAAACTAAGAGACTACTTCTGATGGTAACCACAGTCACTCTGGGTGGTGCCTGTAAGCACTATGGCATCAGAAATCTGGTTCCGCTATATCCACTGCCGGCTGGCAGAATATGAATTGCATAGGTGAAACAAAGTGATTTACATGCTTTTAGCAATCTGCTGCTTTGTTCTGTCAGAATCAATTACCTCAGTTCTAATTAACAGCTGCAGAACAGGCTGTATTTTTGATCTGGAGTTTGCTCCATGGATTCTGTTGATAATTTGTGGTATTGTTATCATAACTGCACTGCGAGCTTCCCTCATCTCCTCAAGAAGATGAGAGATCTAAAGAGCCTAGAGCAGCCTGTATCATCGGCAGTTGCTGAATTTAGGGGAATAGAGGAAATGTTGAGGTAAACTAGAAATGCTGCTAAAGTAAGCGTTTTTGGCAACAAAAAAAAACCTCCACCCATTTATACACGAGAAAACAATGAGAATTAGAAATATTATTCTGATTACATTTACAATCATCACTGGGGGAAGTGTTTTTTCTGAATTTCTCATCTCTACATTAAACACACATGGAGCTTGTCATTATTCAACATGTCTTCAAGCAAACCAGCTGCCCTTCCCCACACACATGCATGCACTAACCGCCACATATGCATGCACTAACCCTCGCACATGCATGCACTAACGCCCGCACATGCATGCACTAACGCCCGCACATGCATGCACTAATGCCCGCACATGCATGCACTAACCCCCACACATGCATGCACTAACCCCAGCACATGCATGCACTAACGCCCGCACATACAGTTAACCAGAAAATTAAATGCTACTAACCCGTTGGGTCCCGTCCCCCCTCAACGTGCGGTTGCAGTGGGGGGAGGGGCGACTTTCAGCGTCACACACACACTAACCACCACGCACACCCCACACACACACACACACACACACACACACACCACACACACACACACACACACACACACACACACACACACACACACACACACACACACCCCCCCCCCCCCCCCTTGATATATTAATATTATTCATTGTCTCCACACACACACCCCATCCCCCCAAGATGGCGGACCCCCCCCTTTCTCCCTTTTTTATTTTTATTTTTAGTCCTTCCGTGGGAAATTTTAGTCTTCTTTTTTATGTGGTGGGTATTTTCATTGGTCTCCTTTTACCGCTTCTTCATCCTCCCATCCTACCGCCGAGCTCACGCGTTTCCTGCCGGGACAACTGGGCAGGTGCAGAGCTACCAACACCAACGCGAGCGGCCGATGCCTTACCGGGTCGCCTTCGGGGTAAGCTCCGGAGCACTGGGAACATCGCTGAGCTGCGGCTGCAGAGCATCCAGGCGGCACTGGATTTCAACACCGAGGGGGGGTGTCCGAGTTCGCCAGGCTGTCCGGCCAGCGCGGCCGAACGCAATTGCAGTCCACTGGGGGGGGGGCCGGTCCAGGCCGAGAAGAAGGGATGATCCAGCTTCGCGGCAGAGGGCCTGAGAACATCGAGTTGGCTGAGGAGGCCACATATAGAGACTATGAGGGGGAGGGGATATTTTTAGGCCTTCCCTCACAGTGAATTCTGCTGTGGGGGGACGTTTCTTGTTGATTTCTATAGTGTACTGTTCTGTGTCTTTTTTCTTTTTTTCTCTTTTTTTGTTTTTATGGATTTATTGACATTTGGGTAAAGCACTTTGGTTCAAATACTGGTTTTGTTGAAAAGTGCTATATAAATAAATATTATTATTATTATTATTATTATTATCCTATCCACTCACGCATAGCCCCCAACTGTGCAGGCACAGCTAGAGAAGAGGGAGGGGAGGGTAGAGATTGAGGGGGGGGGGCGGCGAGGGAGGGCTGGTTCCCGAACGCAATACTCCACTGGGGGGGGCAGAGAGGGAGGGTGCAGAGAGAGAGAGGGGGTAGAGAGAGAGGGGGAAGAGGTAAGGAGAGGGAGGGTAGTAGGGAGAGGGGGAGGGAGGGGTGAGTGCGAGGGTGTAGGGGAGGGGGTAAAGGGGGGGGGTAGAGAGGGAGGGGGAGGGGGTAGAGAGCGAGCAGGAGGTAAAGAGGGAAGGGATAGAGGGGGAGGGGGTAGAGGCAGCACCTACCCAGGTCGTAGAGCAGCAGCCTCCCCACTCAAGCCGAGGACCCTGAATGAGGTGGCGAGCGATCATCGACCCGAGGGAGGCTGCGGGCGGTCATGGACTAGAGGGCGGGCAGGCGTCGAGGGCCGGTGGGCGAGGCAGCAGCCGCCCCACCAGGCGCGTGGATGCTGAGCGGGCAGGACCACTCTCAATGCAAGAAGTAGAAGAATGCGTGACTGCGGGCCGAAAAAGAAGAAAGCTCTGAGGATGGTCAAAAGCAGCGGAGGGCCGGCCGATCGTGGCTTCCGCGAGTAGAAGCCCACCCGCCCGCGTGACAGACGGTCGGGCGGGGGAAACGGAGAGGCAGTCGTTCCTCGTGATGGCCAGAGATCGCCAAGTGGGATCGGGATCACTAGCGACGAAAAGGCATCACGATTCCCCGAGTCCCAGCGATCGACGGAGGAATCACAGGTCTCCATAGACGGCCCTCTCCCAGAGGGAGTAATGGCTGCCACGGTCTACCTTCCCATCGCGCTGGCCGCACCTGCCCGGCGATAACGACCACCGCCGTCATGTTCTAGAACTTCAAGGAGCCCAGCGGAGCGCGCAGCACGACCTGAGCAGCAGTTTTAAAACGCTAAGTGACAAATTTAAAGAAGTTAAGAAGCCAAGAAGTACAGTAGACATAACAGGGGTGACGTCACTCGCAGTACGAGCTGAGGCAGGCAGTCAGATCCATTGTGACATCATCAGCGAGACAATCTCACATTTTCTAAGTTATTTGAGATTTGTGAACATTTTCATAATTAACTCGAGAAATAATGCATGAAATTTTCAGATAAGGCAATTTTTGACATGGCGTAAATCTCTATCGGAAGATGTACAAATTTCACCGTTAACGCGTCGTGTTTTCGAGGGGATATGAAACACACACGGACATCACACAAATATATACACAACCAAGATCAGAGTTTTATAAGGATAGAGATATTTCTTTAGGTCTGAAAGCTTAACAGTAGAACTAGGGATTTACACACATGTCGTGAGTATAGGACTGACAAATGCAAAGCACAGTTTTCTAAATTGATATGAATTAAACAATGTTGTCAATTTTTTAAGATAATTTCCTTGTTGTGGAACTCCTTAACATAGTAGCCTCACTTATAATGAATTTGTAATTTAGAATGCACTACATTTTGTGACCAGTTCATACATTAAATGTTGGCACCTGCTGTGGTGATCTAATACATTTGAGGGCTTGGGTTTGCGAGTCCTTGTATGATGAAATCTCTTCAATTACAAGATAGAAAGTGGAGTGCTGGACAGAAAATGAAGTACTCTTAGAAAGAGCACAACCGTGTACATTAAAGGAACAACTCATGCAGTATCACTGTGAATAGACAGCAAACAGCTAGAAGCAGGTTTGCCACCTACCCTTTTAATTAATGCTTGGTCTACAACACCCATGTAACAGAGTCGTGGAAGAATGGGTTATAGGAGCTGCAGGTGAGTTGTGAACTCAGAGTGTGATTCCTTTTAAACAAAACAATATTATTATTTTGTTCACAGCTCTAGATAAAAGCTCTTTATCTATTCTCATCAGAGTGCATATGGGCTATAAAGTGGGAGATTTGCATCAGGCGAGCGTAAACACCTGCTGCAAATCCCTTGTGACATTCCCGCAAGAAAGAATAATTCAGTGTGTGAGTATTGAGCTAGTCATTTAAAAGATAAACTAAGACTGGGCAGCAATAAATATAATCCTCAGGAGATAACCTTTGGTTCAAATCATCCACCAGGTTTTGTATAAAAAAAGCAAACATTTTGTGCATCTTGCATTTGTTATTTTGGGGGGGGGGAGTTGAATTATTTATGGTAATAGAGTTGAATTTATTTCTTAAGTTTCCCAAATGGTAAGGATGATATAGTTAGACAAAACTTTTAAGATGCAAAAATATTTCAGTGGTTATGGATTCAAGGAAGATTCCAGTGGAACATACAGGCAACTTGTTTTCATTTGACTTTGCTCTGCTTTCAATGTGTATTTAACCCAGGAAACTACTTTGTGATGCCATGGATAAATGAATGGGCAATGGCTTTCATGTTCATATTAAATGAAAAGTACATTATATTCCCATTAGATCAATTAATTTTACATAATTTGTGAATAATATTCAAGTATGCGTGCTTAAAGGATTTAAAAAGAAATCTTGCTGATAAATGCTGGAAATTCTACTGCCAGCATTTATCCTTGTACAGGTTGAACACTGATTTTCCGACACCCTTATTTCTAATCCTTTCTGGATTATCCGTTTTTCTGGACCAGCAGAGGTCATGTGACAATGAAACAACAATACACCCCTGGCCCGCTAATGACACCCCTTCCGTGTCTCTGAAGCATCGCGGAGCGCCAGAAATTTAAATAGATCAATTATAAAACGCAAATTGAATGTGATTGGAATGACACAGCTGTTATTGTGGTTTACGTTGTAGCCTCTGGGGACAGCGATTTCTTTGGGCCGACACCATCACCGGCAGAACGCCCTCGTTCACCATGGGGCTCCCAACCCTTCCACCAGCTACTGTTTCTTGTTGTCACATGAGATGGACTAGATTGTATGTTATATCTGATGTGTTTGAACAACATACAAAACAAAGCTTTCCACTGTAGCCCGGTACATACAATAATAATAAACCTGAATGTAAATCTAAAACCTAGCATATGGTCATACTGTTGGAATTTAGAAATGATATGCATTTACAGAGTGCTGGCTAGGTCACAAGAGTGGTGTGCACAGTTTTGGCTTTCTGATTTAAGAATGTCGGTGTTCAAAAGAAATTCATTGGGCTACATTGAAACATATAAGATTCTTAAAGATTAGAAATTGTGATGTTTCCATTGTAGGAAAAATCTGAAAGCAGGGGAACATTTCACTCCTCAAATCTATGTAATTCACTTTATATAGGTGTAAGATCTTAATTTCTATCCTAAATTTGTCACACTTAAATTGAATGTGAAACATAATCACTTTATGATAACTCTTCCCCAGAGTACTGCTTACCATATTAACCTTTCCTCATCACATTGATGGTGAAACATAGAACATAGAAAATAGGTGGAGGAGTAGGCCATTCGGCCCTTCGAGCCTGCATCGCCATTCAATATGATCATGGCTGATCATCCAACTCAGTATCCTGTACCTGCCTTCTCTCCATACCCCCTGATCCCTTTAGCTACAAGGGCCACATCTAACTCCCTCTTAAATATAGCCAATGAACTGGCCTCAACTACCTTCTGCGGCAGAGAATTCCAGAGATTCACCACTCTCTGTGTGAAAAAAGTTCTCCTCATCTCTGTCCTAAAAGATTTCCCCCTTATCCTTAAACTGTGACCCCTTGTTCTGGACTTCCCCAACATCGGGAACAATCTTCCTGCATCTAGCCTGTCCAACCCCTTCAGAATTTTGTACGTTTCTATAAGATCCCCCCTCAATCTTCTAAATCCTAGCGAGTACAAACCGAGTCTATCCAGTCTTTCTTCATATGAAAGTCCTGACATCCCAGGAATCAGTCTGGTGAACCTTCTCTGTACTCCATCTATGGCAAGAATGTCTTTCCTCAGATTAGGAGACCAAAACTGTACGCGATACTCCAGGTGTGGTCTCACCAAGACCCTGTACAACTGCAGTAGAACCTCCCTGCTCCTATACTCAAATCCTTTTACTATGAATGCTAACATGCCATTCGCCTTCTTCACTGCCTGCTGCACCTGCATGCCTACTTTCAATGACTGGTGTACCATGACACCCAGGTCTCGTTCCATTTCCCCTTTTCCTAATCGGCCACCATTCATATAATAGTCTACTTTCCTGTTTTTGCCACCGAAGTGGATAACCTCACATTTATCCACATTATACTGCATCTGCCATGCATTTGCCCACTCACCCAACCTATCCAAGTCACCTTGCAGCCTCCTAGCATCCTCCTCACAGCTAACACTGCCCCCCAGCTTCTTGTCATCCGCAAACTTGGAGATGTTGCATTCAATTCCCTCATCCAGATCATTAATATATATTGGAAATAGCTGATGTCCCAGCACTGAGCCTTGCGGTACCGCACTAGTCACTGCCTGCCATTCTGAAAAGGACCCGTTTACCCCTACTCTTTGCTTCCTGTCTGCCAGCCAGTTCTCTATCCACATCAATACTGAACCCCCAATACCGTGTGTTTAAGTTTGCATACTAATCTCTTATGTGGGACCTTGTCGAAAGCCTTCTGGAAGTCCAGATATAACACGTCCACTGGTTCTCCCTTATCCACTCTACTAGTTACATCCTCGAAAAATTCTATGAGATTCGTCAGACATGGTTTACCTTTCGTAAATCCATGCTGATTTTGTCCAATGAATTCACCACTTTCCAAATGTGCTGCATCTTTAATAACTGACTCCAGCATATTTTCCCCACTACCGATGTTAGACTAACTGGTCTGTAATTCCCCGTTTTCTCTCTCCCTCCCTTATAAAAAGTGGGGTTACATTAGCTACCCCCAATCCTCAGGAACTACTCCAGAATCTAAAGAGTTTTGAAAAATTATCACTAATGCATCCACTATTTCTGCGGCTACTTTCTTCAGTACTCTGGGATGCAACTTATCTGGCCCTGGGGATTTATCAGCCTTTAATCCATTCAATTTACCTAACACCAATTCCCGGCTAACCTGGATTTCACTTAGTTCCTCCATCTCATTTAACCCCCGATCCCTTGCTATTTCCGGCAGTTTATTTATGTCTTCCTTAGTGAAGGCAGAACCAAAGTAGTTATTCAATTGGTCTGCCATGTCCTTGTTCCCCATGATCAACTCACCTGTTTCTGACTGCAAGGGACCTACATTTGTTTTAACTAATCTTTTCCTCTTCACATATCTATAAAAACCTTTGCAGTCAGTTTTTATGTTCCCTGCCAGTTTTCTTTCATAATCTATTTTCCCTTTCATTAAGCCCTTTGACCTTCTCTGCAGGACTCTGAATTTCTCCCAGTCCCCTGGTAGGCTGTTTTTTCTCGCTAATTTGTATGCTTCATCTTTTGTTTTGGTACTATCCCTTATTACCGTTGTTATCCACGGATGCACTACCTTCCGTGATTTATTCTTTTGCCAAACTGGGATGAACAATTGTTGTAGTTCATCCATGCAGTCTTTAAATGCCTTCCATTGCATATCCACCATCAACCCTTTAAGAATCAATTGCCAATCTATCTTGGCCAATTCACGTGTCATACCCTCAAAGTTACCTTTCTTTAAGTTCAGGACCCTTGTTTCTGAATTAACAATGCCACTCTCCATCTTAATGAAGAACTCGAGCATATTATGGTCAAGGGGCCACGCACAACAAGACTGCTAACTAACCCTTCCTCATTACTTAATACCCAGTCTAGAATAGCCTGCTCTCTCGTTGGTTCCTCTACATGTTGGTTTAGAAAACTATCCCGCATACATTCCAAGAAATCCTCTTCCTCAGCACCCCTGCCAATTTGATTCACCCAATCTATATGTAGATTGAAGTCACCCATTAGAACAGTTTTACCTTTGTTGCACGCATTTCTAATTTCCTGTTTGATGCCATCCCCAACTCCACTACTACTGTTAGGTGGCCTGTACACAACTCCCACTAGTGTTTTCTGCCCCTTATTGTTTTGCAGCTCTACCCATATCGATTCCACATCCGCCAAGCTAATGTCCTTCCTTTCTATTGCGGTAATCTCCTCTCTAACCAGCAACGCTATCCCACCTCCTTTTCCTTTCTGTCTATCCCTCCTGAATATTGAATATCCCTGGATGTTGAGCTCCCAGCCTTGGTCACCCTGGAGCCATGTCTCCGTCATCCCAACTATATCATAGTCATTAATAGCTATCTGCACATTCAACTCATCCACCTTATTACGAATGCTCTGGATTTGTCTGCCTGCCACTTTTACGTTTCACCTTGCTACCTATTGCTTCTACCCTCATTTTACACCCCTCTGTCTCTCTGCTCACACATTTAACAACCCCACCACCTCTTATTCTCTGTTTATTATTATTTTTTTCTTTCCCCCCTACATGTTGGGTCTGAGTGCTTCCCTTCTCTGCCTCCTGCCTCACACACTGTCTACTAGCTTTCTCTATTTGAGGTTGGCTGACTGGCAGAAGTCAAAGATTGGGAATAAAGAGGACCTTTTCTGGTTGGCTGTTGGTGACTAGTGTTGTTCCACTACTTTTCACATTATATGTTAATGTTCTGAATGATGGAATTGATAGCTTCGTTCCCAGGTTTGCAGATGTTACGAAGATAGGTGGAGAGGCAGGTCCTGTTGAGGAAACAGGGAGTCTGCAGAAGAACTTGGACAGGTTGCGAGGGCAGACAAATGGAATACAGCATAGCAAAGTGTACAGTTTCGTACTTTGGTTGAAGGAATAAAGGCAAAGACTCTTTTCTAAACAGGGAGAGGATTCAGAATTTGGATGTGCAAAGGGACTTGGGAGTGCTGGTGCAGGATTCCCAAAAGGTTAATTTGCAGTGATAAGAATGAACTGCAGATCTTTGGTTTATACCAAAGATGACACAAAATGCTAGGGCATCTCTGGAGGTCAAGCAGCATCTCTGGAGAAAATGGATTGGTGACGTTTCGAGTCGGGAACCTTCTTCAGACAGATCTTAGCATTTATTTCAAGAGGACTGTAATATAAAAGCAAGGATATAATGCTGAGGCTTTATAACGTGCTGGCCAGACCACATTTGGACTTTTATGAGCAGTTTTGGGCCCTATATATGAGAACGTGCTGGCGTTGGAGAGGGTCCAGAGGAGGTTTACGAGAATGACCCCTGGGAGGATTGAGGAGCGTTTGATGGCTCTGGGCCTCTACTTGCTGGAGTTGTGAAGATGAGGGAGTTTTTATTGAAACCTATCGAATAATGAAAGCCTAGATAAAAAAATGTTTCCAGCAGTGGAAGAATCTAGGACCAGAGGACGCAGCCTCAGAATAAAAGGATGTACCTTTAAAATGGAGATGAGGGGGAATTTCTTTAACTAGAGGGTAGTGAATCTGTGGAATTCATTCCTACTGGCCGCGGTGGAGGTTCTTGATTAATAAGAGTATCAAAGGTTACAGGAAGAAAACAGTAGAATAGGGTTGAGAGGGGAAAATAGATCAACCATGATTGATTTATGGAGCAGACTCGATGGGCTGAATAGCCTAATTCAGCTCTCATGTCTTGGGGTTGTATGATCTTAATGAAGCAGCTGATGTGGACTGGGCCCGGGGCACAGTCTGGAGGAACTACTGTAGTAAATTCCTGGGCCTGGGATGATTGACCTCCAACAACTGCAAGTATCTTCCTTTGGGCATCTGAGTATTTCCCCTTGATTCCCATTCATTTGGGTTTTAATGAAGTTCCTTGATGCACCTTCAGGGTACCTACCAGCCACTTTTGGTTACTTATTCGTTGGTGGTTGACTGTGGTCCAGCAAGACTGCTGCCATGACACACAATGCAGCAATCTGGGATAAAAACAAATATGGGGATTGTTTTGAAATACCAATGTTGGGAACATAATCCTGAGTGAAATTGGTACATCCTGATAAAAAATAACTCAAAGTGCTGGAGTAACTCAGTGTGTCAGACATGTCTGAGGAAGGGTCCCGACCAGAGAAGGGTACCCGACCTAAGAGATGCTGAATCACCTAGACATGCTGATTCTGGGTGCCACCTCAATACTACAGTCGGGCACTTGTGTTGATGTGGTCATAGAGCAACTGGCTCGGCCGGCAAACAGTTGGAATGCATTATTTTCTGCTTCAAATAAAGTCACAAACTAAACATATTCACCAATCAAGACATGATATATCCCACAAACATGGGTATCTCCTTTTTACACATTGCAATGGCTATTAGGCAGTCCAAACTAGTTGGGCGTACAACCCAAGGACCTCAGTACTGTTGTGAATGTTGCTCCCCAGCTACTCCATTACAATATATACTTAATGATCTGGATGACCGCGGGTCAAAATTGAATTGGCAATATCAGGTTAGCCCAAGTGTTGCGTAAATTGATGGACACTAAAGCAGGGGGGCATCCCAGTACTTAGAAGTGCTGAAGGTGGATGCTTAGTAAGATCTGCAAAACTCTTTAGATTCTGGAGGTTGACAAATGTAACCCCACTTTTTGGATAGTGGGGAAACTGCTAGGTCAGTTATTAAAGGATAGGTGGGGTGAAATCATTGGGGCAAATGTTTGGCAGATGCAGTATAATGTGGATAAATGTGAGGTTATCCATTTTGGTGGCAAAAACGGGAAAGCAGACTATTATCAAAGTCGCTAAATGGTGGCCGATTGGGGAAAGGGGGAGATGCAGCGAGACCTGGGTGTCATGGTACACCAGTCATTGAAGGTAGGCATGCAGGTGCAGCAGGCAGTAAAGAAAGCGAATGGTATGTTAGCTTTATCCATTTTGGTGCAAAAAAAAGGATCTTGAGTATAGGAGCAGCGGAGTGTTTCTGAAGGTACTGCAGTTGTACATGGGTCTTGCAAAAGGATTTGGTGAGGACCAGGGAGTTTCTACTGCCTGGTGAGACCACACCTGGAGTATTGCGTACAGTTTTTGGTCTCCAAATCTGAGGAAGGACATTATTGCCATAGAGGGAGTGCAGAGACGGTTCACCAGACTGATTCCTGGGATGTCAGGACTGTCTTATGAAGAAAGACTGGATAGACTTGGTTTATACTCTCTAGAATTTAGAAGATTGAGAGGGGATCTTATAGAAACTTACAACATTCTTAAGGGGTTGGACAGGCAAGATGCAGGAAGATTGTTCCCGATGTTGGGGAAGTCCAGGACAAGGGGTCACAGCTTAAGGATAAGGGGGAAATCCTTTAAAACCGAGATGAGAAGAACTTTTTTCACACAGTGAGTGGTGAATCTCTGGAACTCTCTGCCACAGAGGGCAGTTGAGGCCAGTTCATTGGCTATATTTAAGAGGGAGTTAGATGTGGCCCTTGTGGCTAAGGGGATCAGGGGGTATGGAGAGAAGGCAGGTACGGGATACTGAGTTGGATGATCAGCCATGATCATATTGAATGGCGGTGCAGGCTCGAAGGGCCGAATGACCTACTCCTGCACCTAATTTCTATGTTTCTATGTTTCTATTAAGAGCATTGAATTGCCGTTAAAATGAATTCTGTAATAAT
The DNA here is from genome assembly GCF_028641065.1 of Leucoraja erinaceus. Lineage (NCBI taxonomy): Eukaryota > Metazoa > Chordata > Chondrichthyes > Rajiformes > Rajidae > Leucoraja > Leucoraja erinaceus. The sequence goes on along the minus strand of NC_073380.1, from coordinate 109,015,487 downwards.
GTGTCAACGGCAGCAGCGACAATCGAACACTGCGGTTTTAACGTTTCACGTGTTCACAATTTAATTAATCCATCTTTATGGATTAAAATAAATAATGGGAATTAAAACACATTTGATTGCATTCCGTTATCAAACATAGTCAATGTTCGCTCTGAAGACATTTCCAGGACAATATGGTCAGGGAAGGGGGTGTAGATAGATGGCGGTGGGGTGGGGGGGGGGGGGGGGGGGGGGTGGGTTAGAAGGTAATCGGTGCAGAATGGATAGATTGAGACAGGTGAATTAGTACGTGTTGGTTGGAGTAGGTAAAATTGTGAGGGGAGAGCATGGGGGATGTCAGTGGTGTTCACGGGAGATGTCAATGGGGGGGGTTCAGTACGGGATGGGTGGGGGTAGACAAAAGTGCTGGAGAAACTCAGCGGGTGAGGCAGCATCTATGGAGCGAAGGAAATAGGCAACGTTTCGGGTCGAGACCCTTCTTCAGACTGTTCCCCCCATTCTTCTTGAATGGGAGGATCAGTACAGGATGGATGGGGGGGGGGGGGAAGATCAGCGCAGGATGAATGGGGAGAGGGGGTCAGTAGAGTGTGGATCGTAGAGGGTCTGTGCAGGATGAATGGGAGATCACTACAGGATGAATTAGGGGAAGGTACAGGGTAAATGGAGAGTGGGTCAGTACGGGATGAATGCGTGGATTAGTACAGGATGGATGGGGATCAGTACAGGATGGATGGAAGAGGTACAGGATGGATGGGAAAGGGGTAAGTACAGGGTGAATTGGGGAACCAGGGCAGGATGGATGGGGGGGGGGTGTGGCAGGAGAGTCAATGCGAGGTGGATAGGGCGATCGTCGCAGGATGAATAGATTGGGGGGGATGGGGAGGGGAGCACAGGGGATGTCAGTGAGGACTGAATAGAGGCGGGAATGCGGATCAGTGCGGGATGGAGAGGAGGGGTCCCAGGATAAAGGGGGGGTGGGTGAAGGGGGTGTACAAGAGAGAGAGAGAGTGGGGAGGCGAGGTATGGAGGAACGAAGGTCAGCGCTCCTTGGACAACATCGCCCTGCTGCCTTGGCCATTGGGAACTCCTCGCCACCGCCTCCCTCCTCCGCCAGCCAACAGCAAGGTGTGGGGCCGAGCAGTGCAGCTCAAAGATCCCATAGCTATAGGATCTTTGGTGCAGCTGCTTCAGAAGGGTCGGAGCGAATAACGGACTCCGAACAGCGGCAGCAGCGGCCGCGATTACGGCTCCATCACCTCCTCCCGCCCGCCCTGATAAGGTCCTCTGCCTGCAAATCCGCTAACGGCGCTTTCAAAACAAAGGCTCCCGCGGCCTCCCCCTCCCTTCCTCCTCCATGCCTCGGCGTGCGGGAAGGTTTGTTTTGAAAGCAGCGTTAGCGGATTTGCAGGCAGCGGCCGCTATCAGGGCGGGCGGGGGGCGGGAGGAGGGGGTGATGGAGCCGCTGTCACGGCCTTTGCTGCCGCTGTGCGGAGCCCGTCATTCTCTCCGACCCTTCCTCACCCCGCACCTAGTATATTTCTCACGCAATACAGCCGTCACTGCCGACACAAAACTTTGCGTTCCTTTTCTCCAGAGATGCTGCCTGACCCACGGAGTTACTCCAGTTTTTTGTGTCTATCTTCGGTACAACCAGTATCTGGTTGCCAAGCCGGGCAAAATGACTCGGTGTTTAGGTTTGAATGGTCAGTGGCACCCGGGCAACCGCTAATTTCGAGTCCTGATCAAGTTTGTAATGAATCTATGTATATTATTATATGAAATGGTCTTCCAGCATAATGTTTATTGTGTTTGCATATAGAGGAGAATGCAACAAAAATTTCACATGATCTGTGATGCATTATGCCACGCTTAAAAGGTTGTATCTTAGTTTTTGATTCTTTTGAAATTCAGTCATCTTACACGGTATATTTCTCCTGTGTATGTAGAAATATTAAAGGAAGCATAACTTGCACCAACTTCTTAAAATTTCTGTTAAACTTGAATAAATAGAAGCAATCATGTTTTCAAATGTTACCTTTTTTTTTCTTAATTTTACCTTGGTTGGAATCTTGTCAAATAGAATTGCAATGTTTGTTATTCTTTAAATGTAAACTTCTAGGTTTATAAATTCAAATGTTATTCTATGCCAATCATCACTAATTTTACTTCGGAGTCACGTGAGTGACTACGTGAAGAACCCGCTTCCAACGCATGCGTGTCATATCGCTACACGCATTGCAACGAGTCACACAGGGGGAACGACGTTCCCCAAGCGGGAGAATTTGAAAGTCGGGAACAGCAGGTAAGAGACTCTGCGTTCCTTTCTATGGACTTGATCCATGAAGGCTGCGGAAAGCTGGCGGGGGAGACCCGCGGAGTGCGGGCAGCCGGCAACAGCAGCAATGGCACCAATTTCCTGGAGGAAAAACCTGTGCCCGACTTCGCTCCCGCACCAGCAAAATTCACTTCTTGGCCGGGCGGGAAGCAAAGCAAAGACGTCCCGTATGCCAGTCTCAAGCGAGACTGGTTTGGAGCAGTCGCTAGCGGCCAGTGCCGAGGCTGCAGGACAGAGAACAGGGACCAGTGCTGTAAGTACCGGGGGTACACAGGATGGCTGGAAAAGCTCAGCGAGTGCAGCGGCACTAATGGAGCAAAGGAACTGGGGACGTTCGGGCCGAAAACCTTCTTCAAACGGTAAGCACCGGGATTGGTCCAAGGGGTCCCTATGAACAGCCGGGTTTTACCGACTGCGGAACTGTCGCGAGGGACCAGTCCCGGGAACACTGGGGTCGGTCCGAGCAGCTCGAACCCGACACGCAGGGAACGACGTTCACCAGCGGGAGAATTGAAAGTCGGGAAAAGCAGGTAAGAGACTCTGCGTTCCTTCCACTTACCTTTTAGGTGCAGACATGGACCGGGTCCATGTAGGCTGCAGAAAGCTGGTGGGGGAGAACCGCGGAGTGCGGGCAGCCGGCAGGAGCAGAGCAGCAACGGCACATCGATTTCCGGAGAGGGAACACACCTGTGCCCGACTTCGCTCCCGCACCAGGGGAAAAATTCATTTCTCGGCCAGTATGCCAGTCTCGCTTTGGAAGCGATTCTGGCTTGAAGCAGCGCTACCGGCCAGCGCCGAGGCTCACAAACTGAGGACATTGCAGTGGGGTTGACCGGCTGCAATCGACCGCGAGGGACCAGTACCGTGAGTACAATGGTCGGTCCCAACGGGTTTTTAGTTACAGAGATCGCTTCTTGGCCTTTTGGCTAAGATCAAGTGTAGTATCTGTTCTTATCAGTTTAATATCTGATATGTCCCTTATCTAGGGACCATATAAGCAGGAGTGCCCAGAACTGAGGGCATTGGAGTGGGGTTGACCGGCTGCAACGACCGCGAGGAACCAGTACCGTGAGTACCGGGGTCGGTCCCAGCGGTCTGAGATAAACGAGCAGCCAGGAGCGCTGAGAGCGTTGGAGCCGATTTTGACCGGCTACACAGCAAAATCCCGACGAATCGGGTACAACCCCACGGACCCCATTGAATTGAGTGGCGGTGCAGGCTCGAGGGGCTGAATGGCCTGCTCCTACACCTAATTTCTATGTTTTTTCATAAAAATCTGTTTATTAATCCTTTGGTTAAAGTATTAGATGGGTCCAGGGCGCTGGAAGTACGGAGACGGCGTGGACCCGCTAGCCCACGCTGGAGGAAGCCGGTACGAGTGGCTGCAGCATGACAGCAGCCAGCACAGGTGCCTGTGAGTACCGGGACCGTGTGGAGAGGTGGACCTACATACAAGACCGGTGCGGTCAGCGGTAGGGCGAGGGAAACCCGCAAACCAGTGCCCGTGTGTACGGGGGACGGAAACAGCGGGGGAAAAAAGGAGCTCCTTCACAGTAGCAGTCACATGGATGTGGAGACTAGCCACAGTGGGCAGGAGGTAAGCCCCACATGGGTACCCCGTGCGGGACCCCTAGAGATCTCTAACTCTATAAAAAAGAGTAGGCAGGACCCTGATGGGCATGGTAGCTGATTACTTTAAACCAAGTCAAACAGGGGTAGACTTGGATCCAGGATGGCAATAGTATTAACTATATGTCTGGCCACAAACTCCAACAAGAAATATTTACAGAGACTGGCCAGACATCTGCCACCTGGCAACGGTGAGGCATTACAGGTGCCCAGTGTAAACCAATGCATTTGGCAGCATATGGGGAGGAACATCAGGAACCAGGACCTCAAGATCCAGAAAACCTTAAAGGGACTGACGGAAGGGATCACAGCATACACCCGCACCCTGGACAAAACAGAGTTAACCAAAGACCATCAAGACGCACTAGCTCTGTTTAGCAATGTGCAATATGAGCTGAACTACATGCGGAAGGCTGCCATTCAGCCAGCACTGGACCCCTAATATGCTACCATTTGCAAACAAAGAACCGTGTGTGGACGAAGCCAAGACACTGGGGCTCATCAAGGCCAGCGCAAGGGCCTATTTTGGAGCACGATACCAGCCACATGCAAGACCATAAAAATGTGGCTCATACCAGTGGCAGTGCCAGAAATCAATATAACCCGCAGCAGCCCTTTTTAGGGTATGGCCAGGGACGGCCACCCTGGAAGATGCGGAAGCCTCAACCTCCCACACAACCCCGAACAAGAGATATCAAACCAGAACCCCTCTTTTCAAAAAACCAAGGAAATAACATAACCACCAGTAACCATGGAGGTAGGTGGGTGTGGTTCTTCTGTAAAAAAGGGACCCACGACGGTGGGGGGGATGGGAGGTTGCAATACTACAGTTATGTATGGTGTAAAATCACTACAGACTCATATATTCTCAGCTGTATTCAGGGTTATCTGATAGAATTTACTTATCCCAATAACCCCAGTACAACATACACCAGAAAGGCATTTTGTCCTTACAAAAACCGAACAATCTAAAGCCCACATGGTGCTACAAAAATTGTACACAAAAGGTGTGATTGAGCATACTTTTCATGGAAAATTAGAATTTGTATCAAACATATTTATTAAAAATAAAATAGATGGGGGTTGCAGGATTATCATTTTCAACCCTAAACACACTCGTTCAATATGTTCATTTTAAGATGGATACTCTTATTACTGATAAAGAATTAGTGTCAGCGGGGTTTTCTATATGGCAGGCATTGACTCAAAAGATGCATAATATACAGTACCCATCAGAGGGGATCACAGACGGTATTTGAAATTTAACTGGATGGGGGGGAACGTTGGCAATATACAGCTTACCAAAGGGGCAAACATCAGCCCCAATATTATTTACTAAAATTCTAAAACCAGCTTGGCATTGTTACGTAAACAAAGCCATAAGGTGATGTATTTCCCCCGTTCTGCCTCATAGAAACATAGAAATTAGGTGCAGGAGTAGGCCATTCGGCCCTTCGAGCCTGCACCGCCATTCAATATGATCATCAATCGGGTACTAGGGAAAAGATTCAACAAGACTCGGCATCTGGGATTCTCATAGTACCCGACTGGCCTACTCAATCATGGTATTCGGTCATACAGGGGATGGTGGTTAGAACCATGTTCCCTTATGAACATAGCCAAATTTATTAATTCATCCAGTGACTGGGGGCAGTCATCCATGCCATAAGACTATGGATTTGTTGATTTGTAGAGTCTGAAAGACCCACCACACGGCATGGGGCTGTCAGACAGGACGATGAATCTCATCTCATCTGCACAAAGACTGTCAACACGGAAGCAGTACCTTGGACACATCAAGAAATGGGGCATATACTGCTTGGACAACAACCTCGACCAAAAGGCCAAGAACATTCTGGCCGTATTGGAATTTTAACAAGCCTCCATTATGATAATCGATGGAGCTACAGTGCCATCAATAGTGCCAGAAGTGCACTCTCCAATTACCTATCACAAGGAACGGAGCGGCACAGGGTGGGAACACACCCCCTGGTAACAAAACTCATGAGGGGCATATTCAATGCAAATCCCCCTAAAACCAGGTACTCCAAAATCTGGGAGGTGGGTGTCGTTCTAAACATGCTGAGGAGCTGGTCGCCCATAACAGCATTGTCACTTCAGGAACTGACCATGAAGATGGTTATGCTCATGGCGTTAGTTACCGCACAACGAGTCCAGTCATTAAGCAAACTGAGCCTGGACTCCCTGATCATCTCACCCGAGAAACTGGTGTTTGTCATACAGGATTTTATAAAACAAAACAGACCAGGTTCATCGGGTCAAGTGTTTGAATTTATGGTATACCCATATGACGAACGACTGTGTATAGCAAGACACATCCAACTATACATAGAATATACTAAGAGCATTCGAGGTCAGAGAATGGCGTTGTTAATCTCTGACAAGAAACCGCACAAAAGGGTCACGACCCAAACTATATCAAGGTGGCTCAAATATGTCCTAAAGATGGCAGGAATAGACACTAATGTTTTAACTCTCATTCCACCAGGGCTGCAGCAACATCCGCAGCAAAAATTCTAGAGGTACCCACAGACCAAATCCTGAGAATGGCAGGATGGTCATCCGAAAGGACTTTCCAAAGGTTTTATAATAAACCAGTTTTTGGAGCCATCATCGTGTTCGGAAACCATTTTACGTTCAACAATATAATTTGCCCGAAAGGTTACAGGGCTATGATTTTCAATTTAAAAAAAATTTATATATTTTTTCATTATACCACACAACTCTTTGTATAAGTGTGTTTTAAAATTACTAATGATGCTCTCTTCCAATACCCAAGGCAGTTGTGAAGCATGGACTCGTTCCACGGCATGAGGTCACAGAGCTTTGAAATCTTCACGTAGTCACTCACGTGACTCCGAAGTAAAATAGTAAGATTAAACAAGAACTTACCAGTTTGAAGTTTGATCTGTATTTTATGAGGAGGAACGTTGAGGGAATACGTGCCCTCCGCTCCCACCCTCTTATGATCATATCAAAAACTGGTATCTCTTTGATAATCTTACTATGTTAGGTCATTATAGGTTTCTGTGACCTCACACCGCTGCTTTGAAGAATGACACGCATGCGTTGGAAGCGGGTTCTTCACGTATTCCCTCAACGTTCCTCCTCATAAAATACAGATCAAACTTCAAACTGGTAAGTTCTCGTTTAATCTTACTATTTTAGTGGACACGACACTTGTGGATACAAGAGTGTTTCTGACCCTTTTCTCCCCACTCACTTTCATCTCCGTTCACCTCTCAAATCATTGATGGAAAGAACTTAATCAAGCCTCCTGTCATTCAGCCTTCATACCAACTTCAAAGAGACTGGTCCCTTCTGTTTCACTGCAACAGTGCCCCCCCCCCCCCCCCCCCCCCCCCCCCCCCCCCCCCCCCCCCCCCCCCTCTGATGGGCAGTTCTGATTAGCAGGAATAAATGCACTGATTGCTGGAAACTGCAGGAAGTCAGACAGCATCTGTGGAAAGAGAAACAGTTAACTTTAAGATGAAAGGGTCTTTGTCAGAGCTAGCAAAGTGAGAAAATATGTGTGTTTAAAGGTGCAGAGACTGGGATCAGATAAAGGGAATATCTCCATTACCATCAGGCACGTTTGCTATAGGAATAAGCTGTTATTTAAGTAACCTGGTTAATACATTGATGGGGGCAGTTAGAGACGATGCAAAAGGGCAAAGACCTGGAGCGAACTTCTATTACAGTAAAACTCGGATAATCCTCTTTCCATCCATTTGGAAATCTCCATAGTTTAACATCTGGTTCACAAGGTGATGTTTGCAATGTCCACTCCGGGTCCATAGTTCCCAAGCTTTCTATCCGCTGGCTGGGGTTTGTGTCCCCACACTTCCCGCATTGTCAGGGCCCAGATTCCTAGACTTCCCTCCACTCACCAGGGCACCAGTTACTGTGTTCCTTTAAACTCACGTGGCATGTTGGCCGAGCTCCCATGAAACTTACGAGGTTCACTTGGAAAATCTGCAAGTCCAGCACCACGAAAGTGTCTGGTTAACAGAGTTTTACTGTATCATGCAATGCACCAACTCAGATTCAATTCCCGGTGCAATACAAGTCAAGGAGGTGAATTCACAATTAATCTCTAAACTTAGACCCATGCACGAGTGAGTTGCAAAGTGGAGAGACCACTCGACAGCATCAGTTACAAAGAAAAGCTTAGGCATCAAGTGAGAGCAAAGGACATTTATCAGAATATAAAGTCAAATACGATGTGGTAATATTTAATCGAGTGAAAATGTAAATTTTAAAACTATTGTGTTGCTTTTTTTGTTGCCTCTTTTGTATTGATTGTTTTTGTCTGTGCCGTTAACATTCATTACAAACTCTGTGAGATCAATTTGTTTCAACTGAATTTCCTTTGCATTGAAGTAAAGAGAAACAAAGTGAAATGGAACTGAATCCACTGGGAATGTCATCCTACTGGGTTAAATGATGGGGGAGAATTGGAGGGAGAGGATTGCATATTCGTACAAAACATGTTTGATGTTGCATATGTTAAATCCTGGGATGTCAGGACTTTCATATGAAGAAAGACTGGATAGACTCGGCTTGTACTCGCTAGAATTTAGAAGATTGAGGGGGGATCTTATAGAAACTTACAAAATTATTAAGGGGTTGGACAGGCTAGATGCAGGAAGATTGTTCCCGATGTTGGGGGACGTCCAGAGCAAGGGGTCACAGTTTATATGTATGACTGCTGGAATTTCGTTCAGACTTCGGTCTGAATGACAATAAAAGGCTATCTATCTATCTATACACTGTCTTTTTGGTCACATTTTTAAACAACCAGGTCATCAGACCCAAAGGACTATGATTATTTTGCTTATATGCTCTGTCGCTTCTGTCACTTTTTTTGCATCATCCTTATTCCATGCTTTGTTCTTTCACTTTAAGTTTCTTTCACTTAAGCCCTCTCCCATAATATAATTAAAAGGGCTCCTGTAGTGGCAGATACGTTCCATGATCTTTTGTACAATTTAATGCCACTACTGTCAATGGTCAGCTGACTATTGATGTTGAGGAGCTGGTCATAGTTATGTAGGTTTCGATGAGCTCAGTTTTACAAAGGATACATCATAGCAAGATAGCCAGGAGAATATTTGAATATTTAAATGCAGAAAGCCATGCATGAATGTCTGCAGCTTTATAACCAGGATGGACAATACTTTGAAGGTGGAAGGTGAGGGATGAGGTCATGCAACTTGAATTTAGAAACATAGAAACATAGAAATTATGTGCAGGAGTAGGCCATTCGGCCCTTCGAGCCTGCACCGCCATTCAATATGATCATGGCTGATCATCCAACTCAGTATCCTGTACCTGCCTTCTCTCCATACCCTCTGATCCCCTTAGCCACAAGGGCCACATCTAACTCTCTCTTAAATATAGCCAAATGAACTGGCCTCGACTACCCTCTGCGGCAGAGAGTTCCAGAGATTCACCACTCTCTGTGTGAAAAAAGTTTTTCTCATCTCGGTTTTAAAGGATTTCCCCCTTATCCTTAAGCTGTGACCCATTGTCCTGGACTTCCCCAACATCGGGAGCAATCTTCCTGCATCTAGCCTGTCCAACCCCTTAAGAATTTTGTAAGTTTCTAGAAGATCCCCTCTCAATCTCCTATATTCTAGAGAGTATAAACCAAGTCTATCCAGTCTTTCTTCATAAGACAGTCCTGACATCCCAGGAATCAGTCTGGTGAACCGTCTCTGCACTCCCTCTATGGCAATAATGTCCTTCCTCAGATTTGGAGACCAAAACTGTACGCAATACTCCAGGTGTGGTCTCACCAAGACCCTGTACAACTGCAGTAGAACCTCCCTGCTCCTATACTCAAATCCTTTTGCTATGAAGGTGCCATTAGGTACCCAGGTAGGAGATTAATAAACTAAAATATATTTGCAACCTCTGAGGTATTCTGATATCATATCTAGGAACAGGAAGATAGATCATGGCTGAAGACATGGGTCACAGACCCAAACTAGACATCAGATCTGCAAAAGATCTAGTTCAGTTCCAGATAACAGCTGGGAAGGACAACAGGTTTTGGAAAGAAAATTGAGATTATGTCAGAAATAAAAGCTTGTGGCTTTCATTTTCCCAGTACTTAGCTGGAGGACATGCTCCCTCAACCAGTAGTGGATGGCAAGAGTGTGTCAATGTAGAAGTAATGAAAATAATGAGAGAGAGGCTGATGAAATAGAACTCAATGACATCAGCACAGATGTAGAACCTGATATATTTTCCACAGGCAGTAGTGGGGATTTACCCCCTTAATCAAACCTCACGTCAAAAACCTTGACGCGATATTTGACTCAGCATTGAAATTTGACAAACAAGTCAATGCCCAGGTAAAAGCTAGCTTCTTTCAGCTTCGGACGATAGCTAAAATAACACAATTCCTCCAGTTTGATGACCTCAAAAAGATCATCCATATAACCATATAACAATTATAGCACGGAAACAGGCCATCTCGGCCCTACAAGTCCGTGCCGAACAATAATTTTCCCTTAGTCCCACCTGCCTGCACTCATACCATAACCCTCCATTCCCTTCTCATCCATATGCCTATCCAATTTATTTTTAAATTATACCAATGAACCTGCCTCCACCACTTCCACTGGAAGCTCATTCCACACCGCTACCACTCTCTGAGTAAAGAAGGTCCCCCTCATGTTACCCCTAAACTTCTGTCCCTTAATTCTGAAGTCATGTCCTCTTGTTTGAATCTTCCCTATTCTCAAAGGGAAAAGCTTGTCCACATCAACTCTGTCTATCCCTCTCATCATTTTAAAGACCTCTATCAAGTCCCCCCTTAACCTTCTGCGCTCCAGAGAATAAAGACCTAACTTATTCAACCTTTCTCTGTAACTTAGTTGTTGAAACCCAGGCAACATTCTAGTAAATCTCCTCTGTACTCTCTCTATTTTGTTGACATCCTTCCTATAATTGGGCGACCAAAATTGTACACCATACCAGATTTGGTCTCACCAATACCTTGTACAATTTTAACATTACATCCCAGCTTCTATATTCCACACATTTATTTCCTCTCGCCTCGATTACTGCAACTCTCTTTACACTGGCATCAGCCAATCTTCCCTGTCCCGCCTGCAACTGGTCCAAAATGCCGCAGCGAGACTCCTGACGGGCATCCGAAAAAGGGACCACATCACCCCGATCCTGGCCTCTCTCCACTGGCTGCCTGTGCGGCTCCGAATAAATTTCAAGATCCTCCTTTATGTCTACAAAGCCCTAAATGGGCTAGCCCCCACCTACATCAAAAGTCTGCTCACCCACTACACCACCTCCAGGTCCCTCAGATCGGCCGTCTTGGGGTTACTGAACATCCCGCTGTCTAGGCATAAGCTCAGGGGCGACCGTGCCTTTGCGGTTGCAGCTCCTAGACTGTGGAACAGCATCCCTCTTCCCATCTGAACTGCCCCCTCCATCGACCCCTTTAAGTCGAGACTTAAAACTCATCTCTACTCCAAAGCCTTTCTTGACGTCCTCTAAGCGAGGGCTGTATGTATGCAGTGATGTTTGTATTTAATCTATGAACCACTGTTGTATAACGTTAGTACCTCCATCAATGTAAAGCACTTTGGCCAATGAGAGTTGTTTTTTAAATGTGCTATAGAAATAAAAGTGACTTGACTTGACTTTACTTGACAGTGTTGAATACAACTTGCAAATTATTAAGGGATAAGGGGCAATGGCAACTGGGCAAAGGGAAAATACGCTTTTAACAATGTTGATTAACATAGAGGTGAGGTATGAAATTTGATGATCAAAATAGCAGGAGCATTCTCTTAAAGATTATTAGTAGGTTCGCTTAAAGATTCTATTAAAGAACATTAAAGGGTAATAAGGAGATCTAAAGAAAAACTGGAGAAAAATGTGAAGTTAATGAAAGGAAATCAAGGAAAATCAAGGGTGGTTTGGTTTAGCTTGCAGAAGTAGGTGGTAGGAAAAAAATGACAGGGAGCTGAGCAGTTAATAGTAGCACAAAAGTTCGGAGGCTCACTGTAGTTGCTTGTAGTGAGGTTGGAAGGAGATGGAGGAGAAGGGTTTTAGTAGATTATAATATCGAGAAGAAGAATTTGGGGCTTTTTTATTTTAATTATGTCCTGCAATTTACCAAACGAGATTAAGACAAGAAAGCTTTATGTGTTCATGCCAGATGTGGTAGTGTTGACTAAATTGGTTGTTTACCATAAGGCCCATGACCCTTAACTTCACAAATATTCACTGCACAGAGATGAACTGCATAGGTGAAGAATCCCCAAATTAATGGGAGCAAAATGTTTTACTGGCAACAAGTACACCAAAAGTACAGGAAAGTATAATTAAATATGTTGCTGGCTTCAAATATTTCAATGTAACGGTATCCCCTCATCGGATACTAAATCTCTCCTTCAAATCGTGCCATATTACTTCCTCATTTTATCATTTGCATACTGTTTCTCAGCAATATATTTGAAAACATATCAGGTTGCAGACGTACCCTGCCCAGTAATGAAAGCCTACACAGCTGAGAAATTGCAAATATGGATGTACCTTGGGGCAACAGCTTTTCCAATGAGTGGATTAGGAGGGACAAGTGGGTTGCGAGTGGAGACAGACAGAACAAAGAGAAAAGATATGGTCTTATGTGTAATTAATATAATTGGAGTAGCACGGCATGCAAGATGTCATGGTTTGTGGTGGGGATGGATGGGGTTCGCCGAGGTAAGAGGAAGCCTGATTTTTTTTATATAAAGAAAAACATTAATGGATAAAAGAATGTCTGGAGGTGAAATGACCAAGAATGAGTGACTTGGCATATTGTCTGATGAAACAATTTTGTGGGAAACTGGAATGGCCATTTGTCTGGGTGGTTGCCAAATCATGTTCAAATGGGGTTAGAGCAGACTGTGACCAAATATTATCAACCTATAACATTAATGTTGTTTCTCTCTTCCTGGAAGCTGCCAATCATATAGCAGCATACTATTTCTAACTAAACATATACTGCTTTTTGTGTCCGTAATCTTTTGGTGAAGTATCATATTAACTTTCAGTGATTTAGTGTCAAGAGACACCCAAATTCCATTGAATACCATCATTCTTCAGTCTCATCATTTTAAAACTATTGAATCTTTCTGGTTTTTCTACTTTGTTGATGGCCTCACATTTTTCTACATTCCATTCCAACAGCCATATCCCTACCCATTCACCTAGAGTTTCTATATCCACATACATCCTGACTTGAAAATATATTGCTGTTTTTTCAGCATCAGGTGGTCAAACCCCTACAATCCCTACGAATAAAATTGTGGAAATAATAGATGGTATCAGTTCAAGGGGGCAAATCAATCACCATCTTCTAAAGAGCAATTAAGGAAGGATAATTAATATTGGCCGTGCTGTGAAGCCCAGATTCTGAACATGAATAAAGAAAGATAGCTGGGGTCTCAGTTATTTTTATTTATTAACTAAAGAGCCTGTCCCACTTGGGTGTCATTTGCGCGTCACGCAGGTGGTGCGCGAGGATTTTGAGAAACCCCAAAATCCTGGGGCGCCGCGCACTACCGCGTGTCACTGCCTATGCCACCACGTCTCACCATGCGCCATGCAAGCGTAATGCACGCCATGCGCACGTAATACACGCCATGCACGTGTAATGCATTTACGACACACGTAAATGATGTCGCGTAAATGACACACAAATGACGCCCAAGTGGGACAGGCCCTTAAATAAACGGGGTAGAAACCGTGGATGACATTAAGGTAAGTAGCTTTGAAAACAATGTATGTGGAAGCATAAAATTATAAATAGATGAAACATTAGGGTAATATTTAGACAAATGCATTCACTGCAGACAAATGTGAAGTCATCTAAAATAGAACTAAAGTGAATAGAAATGGCTCCAGGGTGACCAAGGCTGGGAGCTGAACATCCAGGGATATTCAATATTCAGGAGGGATAGACAGAAAGGAAAAGGAGGTGGGGTAGCGTTGCTGGTTAGAGAGGAGATTAACGCAATAGAAAGGAAGGGCATTAGCTTGGAAGATGTGGAATCGATATGGGTAGAGCTGCGAAACACTAAGGGGCAGAAAACGTTAGTGGGAGTTGTGTACAGGCCACCTAACAGTAGTAGTGGTTTGGGATGGCATCAAACAGGAAATCAGAAATGCGTGCAACAAACGTAAAACAGTTATAATGGGTGACGTCAATCTACATATAGATTGGGTGAATCAAATTGGCAAGGGTGCTGAGGAAGAGGATTTCTTGGAATGTATGCGGGATGGTTTTCTAAACCAGCATGTAGAGGAACCAATGAGGGAGCAGGTTATTCTAGACTGGGTATTGAGCAATGAGGAAGGGTTAGTTAGCAATCTTGTTGTGCGTGGCCCCTTGGGCAAGAGTGACCATAATATGGTTGAGTTCTTCATTAGGATGGAGAGTTACATAATTAATTCAGAAACAAGGGTTCTGAACTTAAAGGAAGGTAACTTTGAGGGTATGAGACGTGAATAGGCCAAGATAGACTGGCAATTGATTCTTAAAGGGTTGATGGTGGATATGCAATGGAAGGCAATTAAAGGCTGCATGGATGAACTACAACAATTGTTCATCCCAGTTTGGCAAAATAATAAATCGGGGAAGATAGTGCATCCCAGAGTACATAAGGAAGTAGCCCCAGAAATAGTGGATGCATTAGTGATAATTTTTCAAAACTCTTTAGATTCTGGAGTAGTTCCTGAGGATTGGAGGGTAGCTAATGTAACCCCAATTTTTAAAAAGGGAGAGAGAAAACAGGAAATTACAGACCAGTTAGTCTAACATCGGTAGTGGGGAAACTGCTAGTGTCAGTTATCAAAGATGGGATAGCAGCACATTTGGAAAGTGGTGAAATCATTGGACAAAGTCAGCATGGATTTATGAAAGGTAAATCATGTCTGATGAATCTTATAGAATTTTTCGAGGATGTAACGTGTAGAGTAGATAAGGGAGAACCAGTGGATGTGTTATATCTGGATTTTCAGAAGGCATTAGACAAGGTACCACATAAGAGATTAGTATACAAACTTAAAGCACACGGCATTGGGGGTTCAGTATTGATGTGGATAGAGAACTGGCTGGCAGACAGGAAGCAAAGAGTAGGAGTAAACGGGTCCTTTTTAGAATGGCAGGCAGTGACTAGTGGGGTACCGCAAGGCTCAGTGCTGGGACCCCAGCTATTTACAATATATATTAATTATTTGGACGAGGGAATTGAATGCAACATCTCCAAGTTTGCATATGACACGAAGCTGGGGGGCAGTGTTAGCTGTGAGGAGGATGCTAGGAGGCAGCAAGGTGACTTGGATAGGCTGGGTGAGTGGGAAAATGCATGGCAGATGCAGTATAATGTGGATAAATGTGAGGTTATCCACTTTGGTGGCAAAAACAGGAAAGTAGACTATTATCTGAATGGTTGCCGATTAGGAAAAGGGGAGATGTAACGAGACCTGGGTGTCATGGTACACCAGTCATTGAAAGTAGGCATGCAGGTGCAGCAGGCAGTGAAGAAAGCGAATGGTATGTTAACATTCATAGCAAAAGGATTTGAGTATAGGAGCAGGGAGGTTCTACTGCAGTTTGATTCAGGGTCTTGGTGAGACCACACCTGGAGTATTGCATACAGTTTTGGTCTCCTAATGTGAGGAAGGACATTCTTGCCATAGAAGGTTCACCAGACTGATTCCTGGGATGTCAGGACTTTCATATGAAGAAAGACTGGCTTGTACTCGCTAGAATTTAGAATATTGGAGGGGGATCTTAAAGAAACTTACAAAATTCTCAAGGGGTTGGACAGGCTAGATGCAGGAAGTTTGTTCCCGATGTTGGGAAGTCCAAGGATTTAAGGATAAAGGGGAAATCTTTTAGGACTGAGATGAGAAAAACATTTTTCACACAGAGAGTGGTGAATCTCTGGAATTCTCTGCCACAGAATGTAGTTGAGGCCAGTTCATTGGCTATATTTAAGAGGGAGTTAGATGTGGCCCTTGCGGCTAAAGGGATCAGGGGGTATGGAGAGAAGGCAGGTACAGGATACTGAGTTGGATGATCAGCCATGATCATATTGAATGGCGGTGCAGGCTCGAAGGGTCGAATGGCCCACTCCTGCACCTATTTTCTATGTTTCCATGTGCTACTTTCTAAGTGCTGACTAGCTGCGGTGGTCTATTGAGATTGAACACTCTACGTATATTGATAATTAAAATGACACGGACTGATGAAGGAAATAATTAAAGGGACTAATAGAATGTGGATGTTTATGTATCTGCAGAACTGGAACAAAGTAGAGTACAGATTTGTATAACTGCAAATCCCCTTGTGAGACAATATGGAATTGTGCGAGTAGTCCTAGGCACCATATTTAGGAAATAAATATTGGCCTCGTGGAGAGTTCCATTTTATCAGACTGAGAGTTAAAGTAGTGGGAGAGATTACACAAATTAGAGCTTTTATTGAGCTTAGATTCCAAATTTTGTTAATCATAAAGATGTAAGTATTGGAATAATATTGGCTCCATAATTGAGATTATATAAGTGGTAGGACAAGTTCGAGGCACCCAACCGCCTGCTACTGTTGTAATATTTTCCTGTTCCTAACTTGCCTTGCTGTTTTCATTGAGCACATTGTAATGTAAGCTTTTGGAGTTATAATCTATGTATGCGGTGTAACAGAGGAGCCTCTTTCCATTGTAATAGGACCATTGGAAGACACAGTTGAAGATGATGAGGAAGAATGTTTGTCTGAAGAAAATGATGCAATCAATGGAGGAGACTATGCACAGGAAGAAAACTTCTCCACAGAGTATGGGTCAGAACATCTCAGCTGTGAAGAAACAGAATATTACTGTGATAAAGGTAACTAGAGCTAACTTATTTTACAACAATAGATATTGCCATTGGTGCAGTGGATTTCAGTATATTGCTGTAGAAAATAAGGTCTCGATTATCGAAGGGTATTTGGATTGTTTGCAGTTTCTTGTTTTAATATTACATAGAGCATAGGTCTATCATTCTAGTTCTGTTAGTTGGTGCATTGCTTCACATTCTCATGCCTGAAAACAGGCTCGGTATAACTTGCAATGTTTCCACATTGTGTCTGCTATTGAGTCATTGTCAGTTTTTGGATGAAGTGTTTTGTATATTGCATGATTAGGAATAACGTGGACTTTTATTTAGAATAGTCAATCATTTTCAGTAGTTCAAAAAGGTAAATGAGCTGTTAATGCTAAGATAGTGTGTGAAAATGAATGTTCCTTTCTTCCTTAAATCATATTCTGTGGTGTGTAACACAGTTGGACAATTACATTTTGGTCATTGTAATCTAGAATAGGAAGGAAAAAAGCACCTTCATTTTGAGGCCTTGCATTTATTGTTTTGTGATATCACTGGCATCTATATCCATTTCTAATTGATCTTGAGAAGATGGGTAGTAGCCTTGAACCAAAGTGGTCTTACAGTGAACAAATCTAATTTAAGGACTGCCAGAATTTTGTTGAGGTGCAGAGGAAGGATTGGCAATATTCTTTTCCTGTTCGGATGATTCTTGACAGAGAGGGAAACATGCAGCTTGTGTTGACTCTGTATGCTTGCAATCTTTGCCCTCCTAGGTAGTTAAATCGATGGGTCTGAGAGGTGCTGTCAGAGCAACTTTGCCGTATTGAGTAACTCCTGTGCATTTTGTATATGGTACACACTCACACTGCATGAAACAGTTAAGCAAACTGTTGCCTTGCATTTTGTCATGCTAGTTGAAGGTTGATGGAGCTGCACTGATTCAGGCATGTGGAGTGTAGACCATCATACATTTGACATGATGATGATGGAATGGCTTTGTGGAATCAGGAGACTGGTGACCACCAAGTCTCTGACCAGTTCTTACAGATTGCAGTATTTATGTTGATCTCCATAGTTTGTGATCATTGCTGACTGTGGGAATGTTGGAAGTGGGGGACCTACTCATGCTAATGCAGTTGAATATCAAGGGAAATGTGAGCATGAATTGCTACGTAAGCATGAACTGCTTCATTACCGAGTTGTTGCAAATGAAATTGAATATTGTATTATCATTAGCAAACCTCTGGCCTTATGGTGAATATGCCGAGGATGGTTGGGCAAGGACACTGCCCTAAAGAGCTCCTGTAGTGATAAGGCTGAAGTAAATGGCCTTTAACAACCACAAAGCTTTCATGTAAGGCATGATTTTGCCCAATGCTGAGAACTCGGCAGCTTCATCACCTTTGTTACCAACTTGTACCTTGTCTGCACTTTCATCGGGTCTAATTCTGACTTTCCAACTTTGTTATCTCCATGTCAGGAGATAGGTTAGCAATCAATGTTTATTACAAGTCCATAGATACCCACAGTTGTCAGGATGAGACCCCCTTCCACCTTCTGCTGTGTTAAAAACGTGCCATTTCCAGAATTTCTGCTTTCAACCACAGTGGCACAGTGGCGCAGTGGTAGAGTTGCGGCCTTAAGGGGCTGTCCCACTGCGGCGACCTAAGCTGCGAGTTTAGAAGAGTTTGCCCTGGACTCAAACTCACAGCATGGTCGACACGAGGTCCTAGGAGGTCCCATGAGGTGGCTGGAACTCTCCTTCATGCTCGAGGGAAGTTCCCGCATACTCGCGGCCTCAGCTAGGTCGCGGAAAATTTTCAGCATATTGAAACATTTTCCGCAAGTAAAATTTGGTCGGCATGGTTCTTTTGAACTCGGAGTGCAGTGGAGTGGGGTCGCTATATAGTTACAGACAGTCGAGGGCAGGCATAGGCCATCTCCTTCGATGACCAGCCATTTTCTTGGTTCTTGGTTTCTTGGTCCTCCAAAATATTCCAAATGGAATTTAAACTGGAGGTTTTAGAAACATAGAAACATAGAACATAGAAATTAGGTGCAGGAGTAGGCCATTCGGCCCTTCAAGCCTGCACCATTAGCCATTCAATATGATCATGGCTGATCATCCAACTCAGTATCCCGTACCTGCCTTCTCTCCATACCCCCTGATCCCCTTAGCCACAAGGGCCACATCTAACTCCCTCTTAAATATAGCCAATGAACTGGCCTCAACTACCCTCTGTGGCAGAGAGTTCCAGAGATTCACCACTCTCTGTGTGAAAAAAGTTCTTCTCATCTCGGTTTTAAAGTATTTCCCCCTTATCCTTAAGCTGTGACCCCTTGTCCTGGACTTCCCTAACATCGGGAACAATCTTCCTGCATCTAGCCTGTCCAACCCCTTAAGAATTTTGTAAGTTTCTATAAGATCCCCTCTCAATCTTCTAAATTCTAGAGAGTATAAACCAAGTCTATCCAGTCTTTCTTCATAAGACAGTCCTGACATCCCAGGAATCAGTCTGGTGAACCGTCTCTACACTCCTTCTATGGCAATAATGTCCTTCCTCAGATTTGGAGACCAAAACTGTATGCAATACTCCAGGTGTGGTCTCACCAAGACCCTGTACAACTGCAGTAGAACCTCCCTGCTCCTATACTCAAATCCTTTTGCAATGAAAGCTAACATACCATTCGCTTTCTTTACTGCCTGCTGCACCTGCATGCCTACCTTCAATGACTGGTGTACCATGACACCCAGGTCTCGCTGCATCTCCCCCTTTCCCAATCGGCCACCATTTAGATAATAGTCTGCTTTCCCGTTTTTGCCACCAAAATGGATAACCTCACATTTATCCACATTATACTGCATCTGCCAAACATTTGCCCACTCACCCAGCCTATCCAAGTCACCTTGCAGTCTCCTAGCATCCTCCTCACAGCTAACACTGCCCCCCAGCTTAGTGTCATCCGCAAACTTGGAGATATTGTGCTTTAAGTTTGTATACTAATCTCTTATGTGCGACCTTGTCGAAAGCCTTCTGGAAGTCCAGATACACCACATCCACTGGTTCTCCCCTATCCACGCTACTAGTTACATCCTCAAAAAATTCTATAAGATTCGTCAGACATGATTTACCTTTCGTAAATCCATGCTGACTTTGTCCAATGATTTCACCACTTTCCAAATGTGCTGCTATCCCATCTTTAATAACTGACTCTAGCAGTTTCCCCACTACCGATGTTAGACTAACTGGTCTGTAATTCCCCATTTTTTTCTCTCTCCCTCCCTTCTTAAAAAGTGGGGTTACATTTGCTACCCGCCAATCTTCAGGAACTACTCCAGAATCTAAAGAGTTTTGAAAGATTATTACTAATGCATCCACTATTTCTGGAGCTACTTCCTTAAGTACTCTGGGATGCAGCCTATCTGGCCCTGGGGATTTATCGGCCTTTAATCCATTCAATTTACCCAACACCACTTCCCGGCTAACCTGGATTTCACTCAATTCCTCCAACTCCTTTGACCCGCGGTTCATTTGTTTTAACTAATCTCTTTCTTTTCACATATCTATAAAAACATTTGCAGTCAGTTTTTATGTTCCCTGCCAGTTTTCTTTCATAATCTATTTTTCCTTTCCTAATTAAGCCCTTTGTCCTCCTCTGCTGGTCTTTGAATTTCTCCCAGTCCTCCGGTATGCTGCTTTTTCTGGCTAATTTGTACGCATCATCCTTCGCTTTGATACTATCCCTGATTTCCCTTGTTATCCACGGATGTACTACCTTCCCTGATTTATTCTTTTGCCAAACTGGGATGAACAATTTTTGTAGTTCATCCATGCAGTCTTTAAATGTCTTCCATTGCATATTGATTTGCTCATTGGAGTTTCACGACCTAGGAAGACCTACCGATAGAAAAAGAGCCCGCTAAACTTTATTAAGCTTCTTAAAAGTGTCTCCACTCCTTCTCCCCCCCCCTTCTCCCCTCTTCTCCTATCCTTCTCTCTCTCCTTCTCTCCTTCTCTTCCTCTCTCTCCTTCTCTCTCCTCTCTCTCCTCTCTCTCCTCTTCTTCTCTCCTCCCCCCCCCCCCCCCCCCCCCCCCCCCCCCCCCCCCCCCCCCCGCTCTCTAAAGGACTTACGGCATTCTGTGGCAGCCGTTTACCTTCCTCTTCATCGCGCAGACAGCACTCCTCTGCTGTCCCTGGTCCCCACCTTCGCGATGTGATTGTGTGCGTGTGTGTGTGTGCGTGTGTGCGCTCCTCTGCTGTCCCTGGTCCCCACCTTCGCGATGTGATTGTGTGCGTGTGTGTGCGTGTGCGTGTGTGTGTGTGGTCGGTAGATGCAGCTCGCGGTTCGGTCGATCCAGCTCGCAGTTTCAACGCGGACGGTCGATTCAGCTCGAGACTTTCCAGGCAAGTGCCCTCGAGCTTGAAGGTCGAAGGCACTCTTCTGGACTCGCGGATTACGTCTCCCAAGTCGGACAGGCCCTTTACAGAGCTTGCAGAACCGGAGAGCCAGGTTCAATCCCGACTAAGGGGGCTGTCTGTGCGGAGTTTGTACCTTCTCCCCATGATTGTGTGTGTTTTCTCCGAGATCATGGGTTTCCTCTCACACTCCAAAGCCATTCAGGTTTGTAGGTTAATTGTCCGTAGTGTGTGTAGGCTTGTGTTAATGTGTGGGGATCACTGGTTGGTGTGGACACAGTGGGCTGAAGGGCCTGTTTCCGTGCTTTATCTCTAAACTAAACTAAACAAAAATAAACTAAACCACCCTCCTCCCACAAAGGATTGTTTGGCCTTCTACCCAAGAACATCACATTCAATGGGTCGTGCTCTGGGATTTCCAACACCACCAGTCACAGCTTTCCCACCACTCCCATTTCAGCATTCCTTAGGGACAGTTCCATCACCGATACTTTGGTTTATTTTCACTCCCTTTTTCACAATTTCTTCCAAAATAATCTGACGAGAAGTAATGGCTGCACATTTATCTTTCAGGATTCCCTTACCTGATAAATGAAGGATTGTTGCTCAACAAAATATACATAGTATACAACATTACTGCACATGCCTGTTGGTCTCTATGTGCACATGTGCAGCTCGAGGAAGAGATTTTCAGAACTGTGCTAATGCTGTTGTGTTTTTGAAAAAAAAAATAGTTTGGTCCCACAGAGAAAACATTGTGGTATATGATAGAATTTCCTGACATACAGCTTTTACCAGTTTTAACCTAATTAGTTTTATTCTTTGTTTTGGTATGCTTAATAAAATCACATGATAACAGTGATAACATGATGACATAATTTCTGATCCACTTTTATAATATTTATAGAGTAATTGAGCTCTTTTATATGACACTATGCTTTTTTTAATATGACACTCCAGTTTGTATTAATTCCTTGCTGCAGGTTCTTCATCTGATAGTTTTCAATGGCTCATGTCGTACATTTTCTAATCAGGCAGCAGTTTTTGTCTGGCCTTCAAACCTTTCAGTCAATATTCTGTATTTCTTAAGCAGCTGTAATGATAGATCCCATGCCAATGTGTGAATCCCTGTAGAAGCATCAATACTCCATGCCTGTGCCTTGATCACTTTGCCTTTGTGTCGCTTAATATCAAAATCTTCAAAGCCTCTGTACATTTTTTTGTGAGGATTATGAATTTGAGCTCTTTAAATTATCTTAGCTGCAGAGCATATTATATTGACATTTGGAGTTCTCTTCGGACTGACAGAAGCTCGGTGCACAAAGCTGAAAAAAAGCCAATATGACTTTGTTTCTACCTTGCTCGAGGAGTTATATGTGTAAATCGCCTAAGCTTATTGACCCAAATCTTTGCCTTCTTGTGTTCTGATTTGTTTGGAACACAGACACTGATAGAGCATTGATACAGCCGATTTAGCAGCTCAGTGATTTGTTTTACAACAGATGCCTTTGGCTAGACATTATCACTCCCTCATGTCACTTCTCTTTTTTTTCCTTTTTGCTAAGAGTCCTCAGTCTCTCTTGGTTAAAGATGTGATCACATTCCTCCTTGTTTGATCAATTGTTTTAGCTGATCTATTTCAGACAATAGAGTGCTATAAATGCATGCTAAAAATACATTACGTTTTTTTCAAATACAATACGAATACATGAAATTTAGGCATTATTATAATTGTAGACTGAGCCAATTGGAAATGATTTCCATGTTTTTTTCAGTGGTCATATTATCAAAAATATCACTTTGCCCCTTTTGTTAAAAAGCCGGAGCACAGGATAAGTACCAGAACCTAACAGGGTGGTTACGAGAGAGCTTCTTTTCACCTAGAAAACTTACGGGACTTGAAGGATATACTAACAAAATAATTCAAAATGGAAATTCAGCCACTGAGTGCCCTGTTTACAGTTTTCTTTTATGGATTTACCTTAGCATTGTATTGGCCTAGATTATTATTGCAGAAGCATGCGTTTGAATCCCATCAGCCTGCTAATTAATCAAATAATTAAATAAATTTGAAATTAAAATGAACCATTCTCAATAATAAAATGAGTTAATTGTTCTATTTCCACGTGATACTGGATGAAGGAGATTTGGAGACGATCTCCAACCCATTTGACAAGAAACAAACGCTATTCAAATGCTGGTTGCCGATCATTGCTGTTCAATGAGATGAATTGGTGATTTGAAAATCACACGTGAGGAGAGTAAAAAATAAGATTGGCAATAAAATGCTTCTACATTATCTTACATATTCCCAATTTGGGGCAATGAGAGTTAGATATAGCTCTTAGGAGTAAAGGAATCAAGGGATATGTCCAAAAAGCAGGAATGAGGCACTGATTTTGAATGATCAGCCATGATCATATTGAATGATGGTGCTGACTCGAAACATAGAAACATATAAACATAGAAAATAGGTGCAGGTGTAGGCCATTCGGCCCTTCGGCCCTTCGAGCCTGCACCGCCATTCAATATGATCATGGCTGATCATCTAACTCAGATCATTCCCAATGAACTGGCCTCAACTACCCTCTGTGGCAGAGAATTCCAGAGATTCACCACTCTCTGTGTGAAAAAAAGTTCTTCTCATCTCGGTTTTAAAGGATTTCCCTCTTATCCTTAAGCTGTGGCCTACTGCTACACCTAATATCTATGTTTCTATGTAATTACTTTAGGTCCCAGGGCAGTTTGAGAGGGCTCTCACGTGAGCTGTTCTGGGACATTCTGCTGATGGTGTTGCTGAGTTTCCAAGAAATAGGAAGGAGGTAGTTGTGAAGGGCAGGAGAGTCCTACTATTAGGATGCTAAGGCTGATGCAAGGACTCAACTCAAAACATCACCCATCCCTCTTTCTCTCCAGCATCTTGACTTGAAATATTGACGAACACTTTCAAAATTCAAATTCAAATGCAGTTTCATACCATTTCAAGCAGGGTGCAAGGCCACTAAAGACAGCGAGTCGTGACCTCTCCCTCCTCCATCTTGTAGAGACTGAGCCATGCCCACACTGCTTGGTTTTATAGTTCCTCCCCCACCCTCACTAGAAGGGGCGTTGCCTTCATGGCGTGATTGACAGGAGAGAGAATCTCAATATTTTTTAAACACTAATAACTAGAGGGATCAGGGGGATGGAGAGAAAGCAGGTACAGGATACTGAGTTTGATGATCAGCCATGATCATATTGAATGGTGGTGCAGGCTCGAATGGCCTACTCCTGCACCTATTTTCTATGTTTTATTTTTAATCGATGGGAAAAATCCTCGACACCTGATGAGCGGAGGGGGTCTCTGAGTACGATGGCCAAAAATCACAGCCATATGTGCTAGCTTTATCTAAAATCAATATAAAGCGCAAACAGGAAGTGGTCAAGACTAGACTTTTAATTATATAGAAGGCAAGGTAACTTTAATTAGGCAAGGCAACTTTAATTAGGCAAGGCAACTTTAATTAGGCAAGGCAACTTTAATTAGGGAAGGCAACTTTAGCATTTCCAAACCAAAGGCAAGTCAGCTTTAGCATTTCCAACCAAAAGGCAACACAGCTTTAGCATTTCCAAACCAAAGGCAACACAGCTTTAGCATTTCCAAACTATATTTTCAAACCACATTAAGGGCACTGACAGGTCAGTAATACCACTCACAGTATAGTAGACATGTGTTCAGTGTTATTCACAGCTCAGACTGAGAGATGTGTCCCTCTAGCTTCCCCCATCTTGCAGAGACTGACTGAGGCACTCAACACTTCCGGGTTTTATAGTCCCTCCGGAAGGAGAGAGAATCTCAACATTTTTTAAACACTAATAAGTCTTTTATTTTTCACCGATGTGAAAAATCCTCTTGTCCCGCACAGCGGAGCGGGACCCTGAGTAAGATGGCCAAAAATCACAGCCGTAAGTGGCAGCGTTTGTTCTAAAATCAATATACAGAACAACAGGAAGTGGTTAAGATCATACTTTTAATAATTTAGATAAAAGCATGAATTATAATCTGATTTCCATACATGAACATACAAAGGTCATTCATGTGCTGTACCTGTTGATCAGAGCCTGGCTCTACTGTGGAATGTACCGTATATCGCGGCAATGAAGACGCTATTTTTTACCCAAAAATAAGGCACAAAAATTTACCTGCGTCTTGGAGGCCGAAGGCTAGATTGTTAGCCAAGAAAGATAGACTTGGCTATCCCTCAGTACAGCAACATCAAGAACGATGTTACTGTACTGAGGGATAGCCAAATCTATCCCTCATTGCAGGCAGCTGATGGGAAATGCTTGTGGGAAGCGACTGCAAAAGGACAGCACTGCTGGGGAGGGGGGGGGTGTTCCTTTCACAGAGTGTGGGTAGTCTGGCCAGGGGTAATGTTGCTGGGAGGGCAGGAGCGTTGAGAAGGAGGGGATCATGCCAGCAACTCACTTACCGCTGCCGCGGCGCTCCAGCCGCGGAGCCATCGCATTGTGTCATTTGTTAGTCTGTGTCCAAGATGGCTGTCGGAAGAGAGAGTGGACGAGAGTGGCGCGCTTTAGCTGCCGCTGCTCTCTCTTCACATTGTGTTTTTTTTTATTTTTTTATTTTGTGTCTTTGGAGCGATTTCTATCTTTAATTTGTGTATTGATGATGTCCTTATTATTTATTTTTCTCCGACTATATGTTTTTTTTCTCTTCTGTTTAATCTTTGTAAGGTGACCTTGAGATTTGAAAGGCGCCCGAAAATAAAATGTATTATTATTATTATTATTATTATTGTGGCCGGGGAAGGAAGTAGCTTGGGTGGCTACTGGGCAGAAGGCTGGCTGCTATATCTCCCCCCCCCCCCCCCCCCCCCCCCCCCTCTCCCCCCCCCATCTCCCCCCCCCCCCCCCCCCCCCCCCCCCCCCCCCCCCCCCCCCCCCCCCCCCCCCCCTCTCCTCTTCTCACTCTCAACACTCACCCAATGTTGAGAAAACTTACGCTATGAGTTGATTGTACCAAGATTCGGGAGGAGGGAGTTGCGAGGATTGTATTGGAAATATTATGTGTACAACATATCAGACAAGGAGAAATTCTGATGTTCAGTCTTTTCAATTAAATCTATGGTCTCCAGTTCTCGACTTGGAAAGACTTAATAGTATTGGTGATCAAAGAATCAAGTCAAGGACAGCATAAAACTAAAAGAGAAGTCATTCTGTCCTCACCAGGCGACGAATAACATAGCAAAGATGAGCCGGAGGATTGGGAAACTTTTATAGAACACCAGAATGTAACTAACATGGCAATACGGGGAGAAACTATGAAATACGAAGGAAGCCAGCCAAGAATATAAAGGAGAATAGTAAAAGCTTAATTAGGTATGTGTAGAGGAAAAGATTAGTTAAGACAAATGTGGGCCCCTTGAAGGCAGAAACAGGTGAATTTATTGTGGGGAACAAGGAAATGGCAGACAAGTTGAACAGGTGCTTTGGTTCTGTCTTCACTAAGGAAGACACAAACAATCTCCCAGAAGTACCAGGGAATAGAGTATCTAGGGTGACGGAGGAACTGAAGGAAATTCACATTAGTCAGGAAATGGTGTTGGGTAGACTGATGGGACTGAAGGCTGATAAATCCCCAGTGCCTGATGGTCTGCATCCCAGGGCATCAAGGAGGTGTCTCTAGAAATCGTAGACGCATTGGTGATAATTTTTCATTATTCTATTCATTCTGGATCGGTTCCAGTGGATTAGAGCGTAGGCAATGTTATCCCATTAAGATAACATTACCTACGTAAGAAAGGTAATGTTACATAGGTAATGTTATATTTTAACATGTTATCATTCTCTCTCTGCCTCTCTCACATGTGATTAAAGTGCACATTGTCAGATTTTAATAAAGGCCATTTTTATACACTTTGGTTTCACCATTTAGAAATTACAGCTGTCTTTGTACATTGTCCTTTCATTTCAGGGCACCATAATGTTTGGGACACATGGCTTTACAGGTACAGGTGCACAACCTTTTATCTGAAGATCCAAATAACGAAAACCTCCGAATAGCGACATTTTTTCGGTCCTTGAAGAAAGGTCCTTGAAAACGTTCACTGAGGGCGGCCTGCAGAGGTGACAGCGGAACCTCCGGTCGGTCCTCGAAGAAAGGGGAACTAAATCCCCATTCATAAAAGAGAAGGTGAGGGTATATTGCGTTAATAATTGTTAATATGCTGCTACCTGCCAGCTGAGTTAAAAAGTTCCCACGGTAGACACGATACACAGTGTATCGTGAGTCTTGCGTGGGAACTTCTTAACTCAGCGTGCAGGCAGCAGCAGATTGTCGCTCCCTTCAGTTTCACCTCACCTACACCCCTCTGCTTCCCGGCCATGTGTGTGACCCCTTCCCTCCCCTCTCCAGCTCCCCGCTCATTGCACTGGCGCGGGGGCTTTGTACTGTCTTCATGTCGGCGATGGCAGCAGGCCAGTGCAGTCACCGGAGACGTCAGGACCAATTGGACGTCGACCACCAGGCCCACCGCAAGCACGGAGAACCCAGAGACCCACAGCCAGCAGCAGCCCAGCCCCGCTCCAACTACA
This sequence comes from Leucoraja erinaceus, assembly GCF_028641065.1. NCBI lineage: Eukaryota > Metazoa > Chordata > Chondrichthyes > Rajiformes > Rajidae > Leucoraja > Leucoraja erinaceus. The sequence continues at coordinate 108,987,598 of NC_073380.1, read as the reverse complement.
GAGGAACCTGGGTTGCGGATGACGGGGCGCAGCATCGGGGAGCGGGTTCCTGTTGGTCCTGACGTCTCCGGCCACCCGCTATCCTCCGGGAACTGTACCGCCCTTGCAGGAGAGTGGGGTTGTTTGCAGTTGCAGAGGGAAGGGGCAAGGGCGGTACAGTTCCCAGTCTCAGCTCCAGTCCGGGGGGGGGTGGCCGGAGACGTCAGGACCAACGGGACAGCGACCCCCAGGCCCACTGCAAGCACGGAGATCCCAGAGACCCACAGCCAGCAGCAACTCCAGCCCAGCCCCGCTCCAACTCCAGAGGAACACGTAGGGGCAGAAGCTGATGGTGTGCAAGGTACGAATTGTTCTTGGGGTGGCGCAGCTCGGGCTGTGGGCAAACTGCCACTTGTCGCCGTAGCGGCCCATCGGGGAGCGGATTCCTCTGGAGTTGGAGGGGGAGGCGGGTATTGTGCTGTTTGATCGCCCACTGCTATCCCAGGGACAGGGAGACACAGCGGCTTTTTAGACTGGTGGGCAATCACTTCCAAAGTTCTGCCCACACAGTCAGTACACCTCTCCTACACTGCATTTCATACAAACATTTATTCTGCAAGAAAAAACTACATTGAAGACTCAAACTCGCGACCGAGTAACTGCCGGGATCAAGGCGCAAACTCGCGACCTTGCGGATATGAGCCGAGCACTCTACCACTGAGCCAGCCATTAAAATCTACGCTAAAAAATTTCCATTCCGAAGACCGACAAATTCTGAATTAAGAAAAGTGTTCTGGTCCCAAGGCTTTCGGATAAAAGGTTGTGCACCTGTATTTATAATTGTGCAGATGTGTTTAATTGCCTCCATAATGCAGGTATAAGAGAGCTCTCAGCACCTAGTCTTTCTTCCAGTTTTTTCCATCACCTTTGGAAACTTTTATTGCTGTTTATCACCATGAGGACCAAAGTTGTGCCAATGAAAGTCAAAGAAGCCATTTTGAGACTGAGAAAAAAGAATAAAACTGTTGGAGACATCAGCCAAACCTTAGGCTTACCAAAATCAACAGTTTTGAACATCATTAAAAAGAAAGAGAGCACTGGTGAGCTTACTAATCGCAAAGGGACTGGCAGGCCAAGGAAGACTTCCACAGCTGACGACAGAAGAATTCTCTCTACAATAAAGAAATATCCCCAAACACCTGGCCGTCAGATCAGGAACACTCTTCAGGAGTCAGGTGCGGGTTTGTCAATGACCACTGTCCGCAGAAGACTTCATGAACAGAAATACAGAGGCTACACTGCAAGATGCAAACCACTGGTTAGCTGCAAAAATAGGATGGCCAGGTTACAGTTTTATAGTACTTAAAAGAGCAATACAGTTCTGGAAAAAAGGTCTTGTGGACAGATAAGACGAAGATTAACTTGTATCAAAGTGATGACAAGAGCAAAGTATGGAGGAGAGAAGGAACTGCCCAAGATCCAAAGCATACCACCTCATCTGTGAAACACAGTGGTGGGGGTGTTATGGCCTGGGCATGTATGGCTGCTGAAGGTACTGGCTCACTTATCTTCATTGATGATACAACTGCTGATGGTAGTAGCACAATTAATTCTGAAGAGTATAGACAGATACTATCTGCTCAAGTTCAAATAATTGCCTCAAAACTCATTTGCCGGAGGTTCATTCTACAGCAAGACAATGATCCCAAACTACTACTAAAGCAACCAAGGAGTTTTTCAAGGCTAAAATCACTTCCCTGTACGGGGACCCGACATTTTCCTTGTCGGGTCTCCGATGTCGTTGGACCTATCATCGTGGTGCCGGCGGCTGCCTCCGGCCGGGACCAACCTGAGGGCTCCAGTCGTGGAGCCTGCGGACCTGACATCGTGGAGCTGGCCGTCTTCGGAACGGCAAGCGCTGTGGTGGCGCATGGCTGCGACCCGACTTCGGAGCTTTGGAGGCTCCGGCCGCAGGCCCGGTCGACAGGAACATCAGGAGCTCGCAGATCCCTGTTGGGAGACCGCTTTTCGGAGCTCCTGCATCGGCAACTTCTCCCACTGGAATCGCGGGGTTTAAAGGACTTGTAGCCAGGCGTGGCTTAAACGGCCATGGGACCTACCATCACCCGCCGGGGGCTTTACCTTCGGGAGCCCCAGTTCGCCTCGACGTTACAGTTGGACTGCTGGATCGGGGGAGAAGAACAAAGGGAAGAGATAAGACTTTGCCTTCCATCACAGTGAGGAGGTGTTGGAGATTCACTGTGATGGGTGTTTGTGTAAAGTGTGGGTCTTGGGGGTTTTTTTGGAATGTAAGATTGTAGAAAATGCAATTTCGGTCAAACCAAGCTGTTCGAATGACAATAAAAGGCATTCTATTCTATTCTATTCTATTCTCGCTGTTGAGGCTGACTTTAATAACCCAAGAGAGAGAATCCCGAGACAAAACTTTACATATCCGTTCTTCTGAGATGTTGCTTTATCTTTTGAGTTACTCTATCACTTTAAAAAAAGTAGCATCTGCAGTTCCTTTTATCTACATCTTGCTGCTCCACTACAAAATCTGCTCAAGGTATATCTACTTCTATGTCTCGACCCAAAACATCACCAATCCGTATTCTCCCGAGATGCTGCCTGACCCGTTGAGTGACTTCAGCACTTTGTCTAATACACCCAAGTTCTTTCCCCAGAGTCTTCCATTGTCTCCGACACAGACTATTAGACTGGCGATTCAGGAGGTCCAGGGTGCATTATTAGCAATTTGCATTTTTAACAACTAGAAATGCAAGTATATTACAAATTGAATGGTGAAGAAAAAATTAAAATCATAGTGGAACCTTGCAATCTCTAGGCAATGACAGGTACAATGAGTAAGCATGAGTATAGATTAGAAGTACGTGGCTTTGAATTGAAAGGTGATGGACTAAATTACTCCTCCTCTGCTGCGATTCTTGTGATTCTATTTTATCCACTGTTATCAGTTCATTTCATCATAAACTTGGCACAAAATATATCAAATAATACAGATGTCTCACTTTTATAAGCTCTTTTTCTCTAATTACAAAACCAGAGTGGGCAAATATCACTCAAGTATTCTGTCACATCTAAAAAAGATTTATAATTGATGTACTATATCTATATGATTTATGTATATGTACTGGTATTGAAAATGATGGTAGGCGATTTTGTTACTTGCAGACTGTCTGAAGGCTTTTGTACCAGTACTTGTGTAATTAGAACTGTAACTCTGCAGGTATTTAGGATTTATATGACAATACCTCCTGAACTAGACACATGGAAGGATCCTTACACAGGAGATGCCAATATAAGTATCAAAGCTCTACTGCTGGTTTTGAAATTCTCTTTTATTTGGAAATAAATAAAAACTAATTATTAAAAATTTGCTTATCTTTAACAGTAAATACTTTATGATGTGATAACCCCGAGTTGCAATAAAAGTAGTAGTGAAACGGCAAACAGATTAATAAGAGATTCTGCAATTTATGATCTAATTTACACTGCTCCTTGAACATTTTTTCCCATATTGTTATATCGCTGAAAACCTCATGACTACAAAGCAAGAAGAATATAAAGCTATGACACTGAATCTCCACTCAAACATTTAGGGCTGGTGCAAGTCTGGTAGATGCAAATGTTTCATGTTGCACTTGATCATAATTTCTACAAATAGATTTCCTGCACTGCAAATGAACTTTTATATAGAATCAATCTCACATTTTAACCTTTACATAAAAATAGGAGACTTAAAAAATATTATTTTAAACATTTCATGTGAGCAAAGATCCTCTCTCCTAATTCTATTTTTTTTTAATCACAAATATTACTTCCCATATTCAATTCGGTGTTGAATTAACCATTCCAACCTACATTTTAGGTATTATTATAGAACAGGTGGATTTGAGTCAAATAGCACGTTAAAAATCTTCAACCCAAGATCATTCACTACCAATTTCAGCTGTGACAAGATGAAGATCATTTAAAATGTCACATTTAAATTCTTTAGATGTTGTCGCTGTTTTATGGTTGGTGTTGGTAAGCTGTATTTCCTTGAATTGGAGAAAATTTACCTGCTCTTTGGACTGTGAATTCTTCTAGATTGCTCGCACCAAACAGGAAGCTTGAAGATAATAGAAAATGAACTGCAGATGCTGGTTTATACCAAGATAGACTCAAAATGCTGGAGTCAGGCAGCAACTCTGGAGAAAATGGATAGGTGACTTTTCGGATCTGAAGCAGGGTCCAGGTATCCCAACTTGGTCGGCATCATGGACAAGTTGGACCAAAGGGTCAATGGTATTTGTCACATATACCTGGATACAATTACATTTCGAATCACAATCATACTTAAGTACAAGATTGTTAGTATAGTAGATTACACTGTGGCAGTACACAAGAGTTGCCACATTTCTGGTGCAATCTTATATCTTTCAATCTTCAAACTGTAACATTAATTTGGTTATAAAGGTCTTTTGTCCTGGTAGCAGCACTGGGTGCAAGTTGCAGGGGTCGGCCCAGCCGGGCATGGTTGTCTTTGTCCTCCACCACTGCTCCGCCACACCATGCCACTATTTCCATGCTTATAGCTATGTGACTCTATGAGTCCCTCATCTTGAGACACCCAGTCTCTGACTTGCTCGTGTACCCTCAGTATTTACATGGCCGATCCAGTTGAGTTTTCTATCTAAGATCCCATTAGTGGCCCCCACTAATGTCGACAGTTCGGCGGGTGGGAGGAGGGGATGGCAGTCATTGTTGGTAATGTTGATGACTGTTAAGGATCGATAGTTATGGTCTGAAGATGGACAAAAAAAGTAACTCAGCGGGACAGGCAGCATCTCTGGAGAAAAGGAATTGGTGATGTTTTGGGTCGAGACTCTTCGTACCTTCTTACGGATAGTTATGGTCTCTCCAGTTGGAAATGGTCACTAGCTGACACTTTTGCTGCACGGATGTTATTTGCGACTTATCAACTCATGTTGGGGTGTTGTCTAGGTCTTGATGCATCCAGGCATGGATTGTTTCATTTGCTGAGAAGTAATATTTATATTACTAGAAAAGAGCTTAGAGCTAGAAACTGTGAGTGAGTGAAGACTAAGAGTTTGAGTAGCATACCGTATTGAGATTATGTCAGGCTGAATGGATGACTCATGCATGGAAATATCTTACTGATGTTCTTAATAGACGCAAAATGACCTAGATGGGGCTCTTAAAGATAGCGGAGTCAGAGGATATGGGGAGAAGGCGGGAACGGGTACTGATTGTGGATGATCAGCCATGATCACATTGAATGGCGGTGCTGGCTCGAAGGACTGAATGGCCTACTCCTGCACCTACTGTCTATTGACCTACAGATAGTTGTTCTAGCATTTCAGTCCGGAAGAAAATAAGTTTGCAATTGTGTGTCATTGAAGCAACAACTTTCGTAGCATCCCCATTCATACTTAAGCTCAGCATATGGCCCAAGAAGAGCAAGGTGACGTGCCTCAATGACTATCAGTGGCACTAACATCTGTGGTGATGAAGAGCTTTGAGAGGTTGATCATGGCGCAAATCAACTCCTACCTCAACAAAAACCTGGACCCACTGCAGTTCGCTTACCGCCACAATAGATCAACGGTGGATGCGATCTCGCTGGCCCTCCACTCCGCTCTGGACCACTTGGACAACAAAAACTCATATGTCAGGCTGTTATTCATCGATTACAGCTCGGCATTTAACACAATCATCCCTTCCAAGCTGGTTACCAAACTCGCAGAACTGGGTCTCCACGCATTAATGATTTGGACGAGGGAATTGAATGCAACATCTCCAAGCTTGCGGATGGCACGAAGCTGGGGGGCAGTGTTAGCTGTGAGGAGGATGCTAGGAGGCTGCAAGGTGACTTGGATAGGTGAGTGGGTGGGCAAATGCATGGGAGATGCAGTATAATGTGGATAAATGTCCACTTTGGTGGCAAAAACAGGAAAGATTAGATTAGATCCTTTATTTGTCATTCAGGCCTGACGGTCTGAACAAAATGTCGTTACCTGCAGCCATACATACAATAATACAATAATAAACAACAGAACAGACAGTAAACACAAATTAACATCCACCACAGTGAGTCCACCAAGCATCTCCTCACTGTGATGGAGGCAAAAATCTTAGGGCTGCAGTCTCTTCCCTCCTCTTCTCCCTCTGTGCTGAGGCGATACCCCACCGGGCGATGGTAAAATCAGTCCCGCAGCTCACCGAGCTTCGCGAACGGGCCGGTTCAAACACCACGGCCCGGGGTGGTCGAAGCTGCCGCCCTCCAGTCCAGCGGACACAGCTGTTGACGACGTCGTCCACTGGCCCGCGGCCGAACCCCGGACTCAGGCCGTCGTTACTCTCGTGCTGGGCCGCCCCCAATGGGAGCGTCTCAGCCCCACGCCAGGCCGCCCTCACGGGGGCGTCACAGCCCCTTACGGGAGCGTCGTTCCAGCCCCGAGCTGGGCCGCCCTCACGGGAGCGAGCCCAGGGCGAGTCCTGACAGGCTCCGGAGCCTTGAAGTCGCCAGCTCCGCCATTAGGCCTCAGCGCAGACGGAGGCAGAGAAAGGGGTATACGACAAAAAAGTCGCATTCCCCCAAAGGGAGAGACAGCAAGCCCCGTTTCAAACCCCCCACCACCCACCCCACACACATAAACACAACCTAAAACCAAAAACCTAGCTAAACAAAACGAAAAAAACAACACAAAAAAGTAAAAACAAACGGACTGCAGGCGAGCCGCAGCCGTTCACCAGCGCCGCCACTGCCGGAAGTGGACTATTATCTGAATGGTGGCCGATTAGGAAAAGGGGAGATGCAACGAGACCTGGGTGTCATGGTACATCAGTCATTGAAAGTAGGCAGGTACACAAAAATGCTGGAGAAACTCAGCGGGTGCAGCAGCATCTATGGAGCGAAGGAAATAGGTGACGTTTCGGGCCGAAACCCTTCTTCAGGCTAATAAGGGGTAGGGGGATGAGAAGGAAGGAAAAAGGGAGGAGGAGGAGCCCGAGGGCGGGGGGGATGGGAGGAGACAGCTAGAGGGTTAAGGACGGGGAGGAGGAGGTGAAACTGTCTCCGGAGAGAGGTGGAGAACTTCTTCAAAGTAGGCATGCAGGTGCAGCAGGCAGTGAAGAAGGCGAATGGTATGTTAGCTTTCATAGCAAAAGGATTTGAGTATAGGAGCAGGGAGGTTCTACTACAGTTGTACAGGGTCTTGGTGAGACCACACCTGGAGTATTGCGTACAGTTTTGCTCTCCTAATCTGAGGAAAGACATTGTTGCCATAGAGGGAGTACAGAGAAGGTTCACCAGACTGATTCCTGGGGTGTCAGGACTTTCATATGAAGAATGACTGGATAGACTCGGCTTGTACTCGCTAGAATTTAGAAGATTGAGGGGAGATCTTATAGAAACTTACAAAATTCTTACGGGGTTGGACAAGCTAGATGCAGGAAGATTGTTCCCGATGTTGGGGAAGTCCAGAACAAGGGGGGTCACAGTTTAAGGATAAGGGGGAAATCTGTTAGGACCGAGATGAGAAAAACATTTTTCACACAGAGAGTGGTGAATCTCTGAAATTCTCTGCCACAGAAGTTAGTTGAGGCCAGTTCATTGGCTATATTTAAGAGGGAGTTAGATGTGGCCCTTGTGGCTTAAGGGATCAGGGGGTATGGAGAGAAGGTAGGTACAGGATACTGAGTTGGATGATCAGCCATGATCATATTATATGGCGGTGCAGGCTCGAAGGACCGAATGGCCTACTCCTGCACCTATTTTCTATGTTTCTATGTTTCTATCCCTCTGCAATTGGATCCCTGACTTCCCCATTCACAGACCACAGGCTGTTCGTATTTGTGGAAATGTGTCAGCCTCGATTACAATCAGCACGGGAGCACCTCAAGGCTGCGTGCTCAACCCCCTGCTGTACTCACTCTATACTCATGACTGCGTAGCTGGTCACAGTGCGAACTCCATCATCAAGTTCGCTGATGACACCACTGTTCAGATTCAGATTCAGATTCAATTTTAATTGTCATTGTCAGTGTACAGTACAGAGACAACGAAATGCATTTAGCATCTCTCTGGAAGAGCGACATAGCAAATGATTTGAATAAATAATAATAAGTGTCCGGGGGGGGGGGGTGGGTGATTGGCAGTCACCGAGGTACGTTGTTGAGTAGAGTGACAGCCGCCGGAAAGAAGCTGTTCCTCGACCTGCTGGCTCGGCAACGGAGAGACCTGTAGCGCCTCCCGGATGGTAGGAGGGTAAACAGTCCATGGTTGGGGTGAGAGCAGTCCTTGGCGATGCTGAGCGCCATCCGCAGACAGCGCTTGCTTTGGACAGACTCAATGGAGGAGAGCGAGGAACCGGTGATGCGTTGGGCAATTTTCACCACCCTCTGCAATGCCTTCCGGTCGGAGACAGAGCAGTTGCCATACCATACTGTGATGCAGTTGGTAAGGATGCTCTCGATGGTGCAGCGGTAGAAGTTCACCAGGATCTGAGGAGACAGATGGACCTTCTTCAGTCTCCTCAGGAAGAAGAGACGCTGATGAGCCTTCTTGATCAGAGTTGAGGTATTGTGGGTCCAAGAGAGGTCATCGGAGATGTTGACTCCCAGGAACCTGAAGCTAGAAACACGTTCCACCTCCGTCCCGTTAATGTGGATGGGGGTGTGTGTGCCGCCTCTGGACTTCCTGAAGTCTACAATGAGCTCCTTGGTCTTCTTGGAGTTAAGGGCCAGGTTGTTGTCAGCGCACCATGCTGCTAAGTGCTGGACCTCCTCCCTGTAGGCCAACTCATCGTTGTTGCTGATGAGGCCAATCACCGTTGTATCATCTGCATACTTGATGATGGTGTTAGTACAATGTACAGGTGTGCAGTCATAGGTGAAGAGGGAGTAGAGGAGGGGGCTCAGCACACAGCCCTGTGGAACGCCGGTGTTCAGGGTGAGGGTTGAAGAGGTGTGCTTGTCTAACCTCACAGACTGGGGTCTGTTGGTTAGAAAGTCCAGTATCGTGGGACTTGTTGTGGGACGTATCACTGATGGTGATGAGTCAGAGTATAGAAGAGAGATCGAGCAACTGTCCATATGGTGCCAGCACAATAACCTAGCCCTCAACACCAGCAAAACCAAGGAACTGATTGTGGACTTTGGAAGGAGTAGGATGGGGACCCACAGCCCCGTTTATATCAATGGGTCGATGGTTGAAAGGGTCAAGAGCTTCAAATTCCTGGGCGTGCACATCTCTGAAGATCTTTCCTGGTCCGAGAACACTAATGCAATTTTCAAGAAAGTTCATCATCGCCTCTACTTCCTGAGAAGATTACGGAGAGTCGGATTGTCAAGGAGGACTCTCTCTAACTTCTACAGGTGCACAGTAGAGAGCATGCTGACCGGTTGCATCGTGGCTTGGTTCGGCAACCTGAGCACCCTGGAGAGGAAAAGACTTCAAAAAGTAGTAAACACTGCCCAGTCCATCATCGGCTCTGACCTTCCTTCCATCGAGGGGATTTATCGCAGTCGTTGCCTCAAATTTTATTTATTCCTGTGTGTATATATTTATATTATGGTATATGGACACATTGATCTGTTGTGTAGTCAATGCCTTCTGTGTGCTGAAGCAAAACAAGAATTTCATTGTCCTATCAGGGACACATGACAATAAACTCACTTGAACATATAGATTGCAAACTAGATGTTCTCAATAAACTAGTGAAATTGTAGTTTAAACTAGTAATCTCGATAAAAGTAATTAAATTAAAACATTCTGAAAGCAGATCTCTGCAATGTTAAATTGCAGCAGAGTTGTCACTGATCTTGCTGTGGTGAAAAATATCTGTCTTTGAGTGATACTGAGGAGGATCTCATGACCCCAATGTGCATCAAATTGCTTGGAATAATACTGGATGAATTATTTTGTTCGATTTAGTTTATCAGAGAAGTATTTTCCATTGAAGGTTTAATCATACTCTGGCTGTTTACCTTGATTGTAGATAAGGAGTACCACGCAAACTCTCCACAATTTGATTACTTGTAAACGGCATTACAATTTAATCTCCAATTTATTGATCAGCAATAATTCAAGGATATGTAAGCTTGTTATTGATTTTGTTCTCTCCTCAAAATGGTACAACGGATAGGATAAAAGAAAGCAGCTGATATTTTAATATATTGTACCCAGAATTGCAACATTTATCTGAGGACAGAACTGGAGGCAAACTCTTAAAGGGATAGTGTTCCATTTATGTGAAGTTGGTGAAATTATGACGATCATCAGGGAGTGGGCTGACAAGATTCAAGTGGCCAACCAATATCAGGTAATATGACCAGCCAAGGGTACACCAATTCTGAATCGAAACTATGAAATTGCTGTGGATCCCATGCATCTTAATCTTCTGGAACAGCCTACCATGAGGGATTTCATGAAATGCCTTATTAAAATCCAAATAGATAACATCTAACGACCCACCCTCATCAATCACCTTCGTCACCTTCTCTAAAAACAATAAAATTAGTAAGACTTGACCTGTGATAGACAAAGCTACTGTATGCCGATTGTCCATAATTAACCCATTCTCTTCCAAATATTAGTAAATGCTATTCTGAAGAATCCTCTCCTACAGCTTCCCAGCCACTGATGTGAGATTTACCAGCCTTTATTTCCTGGAGTATCCCTACTTCCCTTCTCAAACAAAGAAACAATATTGACCACTTACTGCTCCTCGGGGATCTCGCCTGTGGCTAGAGAGGACACAAAGATCTTCGGTGGTGGCAACTCCACTCGTATTGCCTCAGGAAAGTCTTCATTTCATATGTATCAATTTAGTTTAGTTTAGAGATACAGCGCAGAAACAACCCCTTTGGCCCACTGAGCTCACACCAACCAGCGATCCCTGCACATTAACACTATCATACACATACTAGGGAAGATTTCCACTTATACCAAGCCAATCTTCCTACTAAGCTGTAGTCTTTGGAGTGTCGGAGGAAACCGAAGATCTCGGAGAAAACCCAATGCGGGTACGGGGCGAAAATACAAACTTTTTACAGACAGCACCCGTAGTTGGGATTGAAGCCGGGTTTCTGGCGCTGTAAGGCGACAATACCACTGTGCCACCGTGCCGCACACAATATTACGAAAGCATCCTTAAAATGTAGACCACCAAATTTTGGGTGAAGCTGAAGTGAAGTTGCATGAGATGGTGGAGCCAAGTAGAAAAGGAGGCACAATCCTCTACCTGGGGGAATTTGTCCTCAGAAGGGGAGCCTGAAATCGTTTTTCATGGTATGTCGGTTTATTTCATCACTTTCTAAATTCTCTCCCCACCTTAGTCGAGCGGCATATCCCGTGAAATCCTGAGTAATGCTAAAAGTTCCATCATTCTGACCTTGCACGAATAGAGAGCTTGTGACATGACGAGTTTCAGTGAGGATTTTAAAAAGATCCAAATAACTTGGCAAATGTAATCCACCCTAAAACGATCAAGATAGACCTGAGAATGGCATCGAATAGAGCGAATATGTTATATATCTTCAATCTACTGAAGAATCAGAATGGATATGTGACATATGATGTTCAGTCCTTGAAGAGATTGGATATCTGTGCTGCCTCTGAAATTGGATAGGATTACATTTTTCAAAATTTATGTGTGCAGTTCCTGCTATTAGATAGTATACAAACCATGTTTTCCAAATTGAAAGAGATAAAAAGAGTGGGAAGGAATGCCTATTATCACCTGATTGTTTCAGAGCAATTTTATATCAAGGATAAGCAAAACAGCTATGTTGGAAAATCATTCTCCACCTACCTTATCCACTGTGGGTGCTGCAGTCTAAATTAGCCAGTAAACCTAGTTGGGCAGGTGGATTATCCATCACACAACCAGTATTCTGGTTGACTTAGTAATGCTGGGAAACACATTATAGCTCAGTAATGGCATTGCTTTTGGACAGCCCATCTGTTAAATCTAGCCTGGAAGCTCCTTTCACAAGCACTTGTTCCCTTTGAACTTAGCACACATACAAATTATACTTAGCTATGTGATATTAGGAACGTGCTAATTTGAACCATAACTTAACCTTCTTTGCAATTTCCTTTTGTATATTAGTTATTCTGCAATATGCAATTGCTGGTTTTCCAAAAAATATGCTGATTTTGTCAGGTCAAGAGTGTTTTATTGTCATATGTCTTAGATAGAACAATTAAATGCTTACTTGCTGCACCTCAACAGAATATGTAAACATAGTGCACTGTAAACAATATATGAAACGAACGCAAGAGAAAAAATGTTCAGTGTGTATATATACACATACTCACAAGTGTACACACACACACACACACACACACGCACACACACACACACATACACAAACATAAACCAAGGCCTCCCATTGAGTCCCTGTTACACGGGAGGCCTGGTCCCCCAACGCACCCCGTTCCCTCAATGCAATATTCCACGACTCAACTATAGCCCCCATGGGAGGCCTGGTCTCCCAACGCAACCTGTCCCCAAGACAATACACCACCACTCACCCATTTCCCCAACGCAACCCGTTTCCCCAACACAATATTCCACCACTCACCCATATCCCCCAACTGTGCAGGGGCCGCTCATTTCACCTTATTCACCTTCCCTCATTTATAAACTTAAAAAAAAAAGCTATTGCACTTGCTCGTACACTGAGTGTACTGTGACTTAAAAAAATGCATTTGCACATGCTAGGGCTAGCAGGACTCGGTGTACTTGGATAACAACAATGTTATAAGCAGGGTTTCAATCCCATTGTGACATCATAGCTGTAAGCACAGGAAATAAATGTTTCTCAAATTGGTATTTTGTAAATCTAAAAATGTTAATAACTTGTGTAATATAACATCAATCTGAACGAAACTTGACACAAACCACACAGGGCAATTGTGAGTAAGGTGGTGCAACAATTGTAGTGCTATCCTGTACCGTTTTGGCGTAGGTCGAGGATCTCATACAGATAGATAGATAGATAGATAGATAGATAGATAGATAGATAGATAGATAGATAGATAGATAGATAGATAGATAGATAGATAGAAAAAGAAACACGATGAGAGTTTTAGTAACATAGACCCGTTAGGTCCCAGGCACACGAGAGGCCTGGTCTCCTAACGCAACCCGTTCCCCAACACAATATTTCACCACTCACCCGTTCCCCCATATTCCAGCACTCACCCATAGCCCCCAACTGTGTATCCCCCAGCATTGCCTCCCCTTCCTCTGGCTTTGAGGACTGTAAAAAATAATGCAATTGCCCCCCTCCTCCACCT